>NC_056749.1:605248933-605318834 GCF_019279795.1 Protopterus annectens | reverse complement strand
TTAAATCTCCATGAAGGTGATATTATGTTTTGTGTATGGATTTCAAGTAGTGTTTTATGGAAGATTGAGGTTAGGGATGTTGGAAAAATGTTATATAGTTCAATTATAATGCCATCAATTCCTGGAGCTTTATTATTTTTACTTTCTTTAGTTTTCTCTATAACTTCTTTATCTGAAATTTGTTTTTGAACATCTAATTTTAACTTTTCTGGTGTTTTTTATTTATAATAAAGTTTGATTCTAGATATAAGTTATTAGTTTCATTTGAATCAGCTCTATAGTGTTCAGTATAATGATGTTTAAAAGGATCTAGAATATCATTTATATCTGATACTTTTTTGTTTTTTCCTCTCATGAATTATATTAGCGATGTTATTTGCTGTAGATTGCATTTTGACTCTCATCGCTAGAGTGTGCATATGTCTAGGTGATACAGAATATGTGTTTAGTTTTAATTTTTCTAGTGCCAAATTAGTTTTCTGAGTTAAAATGTCATTATATTTTTATTTAGTTCAGCAATTATCTTTTTATTAATGGATGTATTTGTTGAGGCATTATTGTTTATCTTTGAGAGTTGGTTTTGTATTTTGTGAAATTCTGATTCCCATTCTTTTGATTTATTTTTGAACCATGTAAGGGTTTTGCCTTATATATAGGCTTTTAAAGTGTCCCATATCATGACTATGTTAATCTTTTCAGAATAGTTAGTATCTAAGAAAAATTGAAACCCTCTAAGAACCAAGGTTTAAATGATTTCAATTTTGTGATATAAGCTGGTATTCTTGTCATATTAGTTAATTTCTTAAAATCTACTTGAATTTTAAGAACAAGCGCTCTATGATCTGATAGAGGACAGGGGGTAATTGAGAAATTATCTATTTTTGTGTTTAAGTCTTGGGATGTGTAAATTTTATCTGTTCTTGTTTGAGTATCAAATCTATGGTCTTGATGAGAGAATAATAATGAGTTATTTTCTTTAAATTTAAATGTGTCTATTATATTATGATTTTCATTCCATTTTTGAGTAATTTTGCTATAGAAGTAAGGTGAATGTTGTTCTTATTGGCAGTCTGAGAGTTATCTAGAATGCAATTGAAATCTCCACCTATTATCAAATTGCCTTTGTACATCTTGCTAATGAGTTCTAGATATTTTTTGACTGCCCCTGTTCCTGTGCCAGGAAAACAGTATAAACTTACTAGTGTGCAAATTATGTTGTTGAAGTTCACTATAACAAGTGTTATGAGTCCTTCTTTGTCTTCATAATTATAAATGATTTGAGGGTTAATAGTATTTTTCCTCCATAAAATTATTACTCCTCTAGGTTTTGTTTTATATGAGGAGTGAGATAACATTAAATACTCATTTGGATTCCAAAAGTGTTCATCATTTGTTTCGAAGTGAGCTTCTTAAAGAAAGGCCACCTGTGCTTTATTTAATTTTAAATATCTTAATAAGATTGATCTTTTCTTTGGATTGTTCAAACTATTAGTGTTTAAAGAGAGTAGTGTTAAGTCCATATATTTTGACTAGATTTAAATTTTACTAATACACATAGTAATACTCAGACTTCTTTCATAACATTTTAGTTGAATAAAGTTCTTCTCATTTCTGAGTATCTTGATCAGATTGATTTTCTCTTTTGAAATACATAGATTGGAATTCAGTTCAGGCCAACTGTAACATGAAAACAATTATATGTAACAAAATGATCCAATATTTCAAAATTTCACCTATCATACATGGAATGTTATACATTCCTTATCTAATAGATAAAAAAAAAACTATCAGATTATCCCTCATATCTTAACAGTAAAAATTCTCTTTGAGCTCCATATTAATTTCACTGGAGATCTTTTAGGTTTGTATAAGTAAATCAACATTTAATTAAACATGTTAATCAATTATGTCTTCTATTAACTCTAATCACGTGAATTTTGTTTTTATATTTCAGTTTATATTTCACCATTTCTCAAATAATCAATGTCTCTATATAGAAACAGATCAGAGTAAATGTATCATTAACTATTTAAGCAATAACCGATGACGTGTGTGGTATATTGAAGATTTACCCATGGTTGGTGTGGTTTAATCACAAGGTTGAAGCCTGATTGATTAAATAAAGCCAACCATGGGTAAATCTTCAATATACCACAACCATGGAGAGTTGGTTATTGCTATTATACAATGACATTATTTAAGAAAAAAATACTTTTCTTAAATAATGTCTTTGTATAACGGCACATTACTGTTCTTCCACTGGTTGTGGTGAACTGCTTCCTTGTTTTGATGTACTGAGCATGCTTATGGGACTTGTGCCCCATGCATACCCAATACATCAATGCTTTGAAATGGAAGCAATGGAGAAAAGACTGTCTCCGTTGCTCCGTTTTTTTTCTTTTTTTTTTTTTCTTTGTAAAAAAAAAATGTTTTGAGCACTTTATACCAAAAGGAAAAAAGTCCAGGTGACAAGACCTTTTTCCGTTGTTATATTGTGGGATTTGCAACAGGCATGCTGGCCAATCAGCGTGCACATTTTGGAATATTAATGGGGGGTCATTGTATAATTAAAATGTTATTATAAGATATTCATCATTCAGTACTATATATCTCTTAGTTCTTCTAATTTTTTCATATTGTATGAGGTTGCCACACATTATATATGAAAAATATGTGGAAATCAAGTAAATAATGAGTGATTATTTATTGTAACACAACTTCATAAGTGAATGTTTTTGAGTCAAATATGAAACTTTGAACATTATACACCAAAAAGTGCCTTTAGTCATATATTATGAATCTAAGTAGTCATATAAAGTTTAGAGTCAGAATTGCATTATATTTATTTTATTTATATTATTGCATTATATATATATATATATAATCTATATATGTCTGTGTGTGTGTATGTGTGTGGGTGTGTGTGTAAACATCCTAAGAGAAATAAATGCCCCCTTCCCTTTTTCTCCTTTCCCTTTCCCCATCTTTTTTCATCTACATCTTCCTTTCTGCATTCCTTCCCTTTCTTTCTATTACCTCTTTTCTCTTAATTCTCTCACCACCCCTCTCCCTTATGATTTGTCTTATATAAATTAAATAGACTGGAGTTTCACATGTTATATGTGGTTTATCATAGATGAGAGAAGAAGAAAAACATTATTTTGAACGTTTTCCTAACTGTGAGACATCTTAGATATTCCATGGTCTGTATCTTAATTTATAAGTGTTTGCCAAATTTCTAAGTCCTCCTTTCCTTCAGCTCCCTTTCAGTGTTATAAGTACTATCTGACTATAGTATTTTCTTATTTCTTATATTCTTCTGAATGTTCCCCTTATTTCCTTTTTCATCTCTTCTTTCATGTCTTTCTTTCTGTGTTCATTATATAATGTGTTAGCTATATATTTTATTTTCTAAATAGTAGATAATGGTTTTCACAATACTCAAATATGTTTAAGCAATTCTGTCCATGTTTAAATTAATTGTACTACAAAACAGAACTTTGTATTAGTTGTTTATAACATAATACTTAAAATGAGATGAAATGTTATCTAGTTATTTGACAAAGCATTTAACAGTATTATTAGCTGTGTGACATAACTCTACACTGTTTCTCATATAAGATCGAACATTAACAATTGTGTCTAATTACATAATAATATAGCACTGGTCTGAATAGCAGTATCAGGTTGTTGAGGTGTAAAAGCATAAAATCACATCTACCAATCTCTTATTCTGTCGCATTTCCTTATTAGCATTTACGAGACTGCCTGTTTCTTTAAAGTAACCAGGAAATGCTTTTATGTGCTATCGCTGAACTTCCCTTCGATTGCAGTCTCTGTGCCTGTGTACTAAATGTTTGCTTATCTGCCTAAAAAAGAAAAAAATAAGAAAAAGAAAAGGAAAAGAAAAGAAAAAGAAAAGAAAAGAAAAGAAAATGGAGGTCAGTCTCTTTATCTGCTTGTCTGTCTTTCTTCTGAGAAGGACACTTCTCAAAACTAAGTGTCCTCTAAGCTATCTTAAAGTTAGTTTGTTCTGTGTGTGTTTCTTCTTTCCTCTCTTTTTCCCAAATATCACATCTGCTTTGTGATTCATTTACTGATGTACAAACTAAATGTCTCTGAAAATTCCCAGTTTTACTCTGTGTGAATGCTTAATTTAGCATCTGCTCAGATAGTCAACTCTCTCAGAAGCTCGCGACTCTCTCACAAATGAATTGTTGTCAATGCAGAACTTCCCAGAAAGTTACATATCTGTTAACAGCAATTTAACTGAAGTTATTAAACATTTAAAGGATTCAGTGTGCAATTATTTGATCATTGTTTTTCTGTAACCTTATCCTTTTGTGACATTTTAATCCTTTATAAGTAATACAGTATATTTTAACATACATGCTCTAAGTCATAATGCATTAAAACATGGATAGTCAAGATTCATATGTATCAGATTTACAAATTATCAGTCACATAGACGCTTATTGCTACCCATTGTTTTTTAAATTCTTCTTTTTCACCTCCATTTGTCTAAAAAAACAAGTAAGGGAAGACATAAAAGAAAAACAGCAATTTGTGATAAAGCAACCTTTTCTATTCTTAAATTTAGTGTAATTGTTTAAGAGATATGTTGTTTTATAAAAAATGAAATAGAGAATAAACAAGTGACTTGGTCAATTAAATAACTAGATAAATGTACATACATTCCAGTTTTCTTTGGTGTGTATCTCACACTTTAGAAGATTCTTTGAGAGTATTTGTGGATGTAATGTTTTTGGATTCAGTCCTTTGCTTCTTTTTTACATCGGTCCAGGAATTTTTTTCTCGAGATCTTTTCAAGGAAGTGGATGATGCCCAGTCCATTTTTTCTGGAATTGTAATTATGTTGTTGTTCTTAATAAAGGAAGATGCTTCTTCTATATTATTAAAAGTCATCATTTCATTTGAATGGAAGATCTTGATTTTTGCAGGGTATGCAAGTTCAGCTTTTATTTTATTTTGTTTAAGTACTTTCACTAATGGCCAGTTTTTTTTCCTCGGGTCTGATAATCTGGTAGAATAGTCATTGTCAAATCTGATTTGAATTTGTTTATATTTCAAAGGATTTTTTCTCCAAGATGATTTAAGAACTAGTTATTGCTAGATATGATAAAATCTTTACTACAATTGATCTAGGAGATGCGGAATGTGAGGAAGGTATTGGCTTTCCTATGGCTCTATGAGCTCTTTCTATACCACTGGAGAGCCATTCTTTTAAGTCTAATATTTCAGGCAGCCAAGAGTTTAAAAATAAAATGATATCCTCACTTTCAGTTCTCTCTGGGAGACCAACAATTCTGATTTTTGTTCTCCTTTTCCTGTTTTCCAGGTCATCCATCTTGTTGATTAGCCAGTGGTTTTGCTGCAACAAAAATTCACATTGATTTTCTTCCCCCTTTAGTCTCCCCTCTATGTCACATAGGGAAGTTTCAGTGTCTGATATTTTAGTTTATTGTTGTAGTTATTCTCTGAAGACCTTGGTTTGTTTTTGGCAGTTTTCCTTTATATTTTCTAAGTTATCCTTAAATCCATCCATTTTCTAGGACAACTCTTGTAGTGTAGAAGATATCAAATGTATTTCTTTTTTCAATGTAGTTTCAGAGTGAGAGTTCTTTGAGTTACTCATTTCCAGACAGCAGAAATAATCTCCAAGTTGATTTGACAGGAAAATCTTAAAGAAAATTTACAAAAGTTGATGTACAGATAGTTCAGATGTTTATCTACCAAGTTTTGTTATTTTTGATAGAATTGATTATTTTCTTGTGTTTTAGCATAATTTTGTGGAGCTCTGAAAAAGTGCTGCTGTCAGTTGGCCATCTAGGCTCTGCCCCCAATGTGTTTCTTGTAGGAAAACGATATCAAATTTGTGCATCATTAAGTATTTGTTTAGCATTCAAGGAAATACACTTTAAAACAGACATTGCTTAGTGTACAATATTCAGAATCTGTTTTTTGTGAATACTGAATGATAAATGTGAATATAATAATATAAGTATTTGTTATGGACAGGAAAAAAATCAAAAAAGAAACCACAGAATAGTGAACATTTACAACTTTCAGCATGAAACATAACATTCCAGGCTTGATGAATTTTTCATTCCAAGCCTCTTCCTGACCAAACCATGTCAAAAATGAACCCTGTTTTGCTACTATTTCTATCAATTATACATCTAATTACTTAATAGATATTTCATATAAATAAAGATGAATTATTTACCTAGAGAGATGAATATTAAGTGATAGGCTTATGCATGAATAAGGATACCAATTTCCTTTTAAAAGTGAATAATTTAGAATAAAATATAATTTTATGTGATTCTATTTAAAGGTAGTAAGCCTTTAAAATACAATTGTAATATGTTATATTGATACATTTCTGCTTTCACATATTGTGTTAATTTAAATATGATAGTATTATTAAAATTGTTTCTTACTCAACAGAAATGTGAAATATGGTAACTTTACATATGCACCAGTCTAATAACGACTCATATCTCTTAACTAGATGAAAGTAGAATAAAACATTTTTTATGTTAAGAATGTTTAACCTAGCAGCACATATAATATGACCCATTACATTATAATGCTGCTTATGTCGGTTTAAATATAGTGTTATCACATTGTCTGTATCCAATATATTTGCAATACTGTTTTATATAATCAGCTTAATAATATATAAAACTTGCAAATGGAATACTATTAGTGGAACATCTGAATGCTGCCATTCAGTTTAATTACAACCTTAGCAGATTTACCACTTTCTTGTGTTATTAGCTCTGTGAGCTTTTTATTTTTTATTTTTTATTTGGCACCCATTTTCAAATGCTACAACCCAATAGCACACAACAATTTGACTAAATGATCTCTTAGATGACTGGTCTTAAAATTTCATGACAAAAGTCCATGCAATTAAAAATGTATAAATCTGCATAGCAATCATTTATTTAAACTTAGATGGTGGAACTATTTTATATTATCATACACAACAAAACACATATGTTTCACAAATTAACTATTACATGTTAAATTCAAGCTGAAGAAAGTACAGATGTCCATGTTATATGTACAATAAAGCACTAGAAAGTATGCATGGTACAGGTGCCTAGGGGTATTGTGGGGCATGCACCCTTCTCTGAACTTGTCCTAATATGTGTATAATGCACACTCCTCATTCCTTATTGTGTACGTAAATATCTAGACTATATGGAGTTTTTTTCTACATCCCATCTATAAAAGAACTACTTACAGTACGGCTAATCTTGTTAAAAATAACTTGCATAAGTAAATGCATACACAATATACTTACACAGGTGCAGATATGCATACATATGTACCTAAATAAAACATAAGACAGGACCGCTTACCAGTAGATATGAGGCTTGGAACAGACCATTTTGTCCTGGGACATCTTCTATTGGGGTTAGATACATAGGTTATCAGGAATTAAGAGAATAAGGGGAGGATAGGGTTAATTGGGATGGAGAGATGTTTTAGGATGAAATGAGGTAAGGGTAGGGAGGGGCTTAGAGGGTTTTGTCAAGTGTAACTGAGGTAGGAGTCACATTTTTGGCATGAACTTGCTAAGGCAGGGTACACCCATGATGACCTGTAGGTATAACAGGAGAAAAGATAGGCCTCTGGGGACTGGTTGGTGGCATTTTTTTCTTTTATTATTCTTCACCGTTTCTTGTTATTTAACACATCACTTAAGACATGCGATGCTCTTTGGAGTTGTGGCAAATAAGGGAGGACTGGGTCCTGGTATGTTGACAGGCATTTGAGTTTCAGACTTCTTGTCTTTGGGGGGAGAGAAATGCACGGTAATGTAAGACCTTCCATTCTGGCTTTCTGTTGGTAGGGTGCCTTATATCCTCCTTATTTCCCCCCTCCACTTATTTTGGTTGTGTGAGGTGGTTATGTATGTCGGTTTCTAGAGGGGGCCTTGCAAAGTGGGAGTCGTTGCTGTAACTAATTGAAAGTTTTTTTTTTTTTACATGTAAAATATGTCCACTTGCCAAGCTACTTTTACTTCAGGGGGTGCGGATCTCGGTGGGTGAAGGCTCCTGTTGCATTCCATTGGAGTTTAGTGGTGTTGCTGGCTATGCTCTCCTGTCGTGGATATGGAGAGCATGAGGAAGAGGGAGTTTGTGTCTACCAGTTCGGGTGCATTCGCAACTGCATTGGAAGGACTTTTTCCTCTGTTTAGGGTATGGATTGTGTTTTCTCCTTCTTCCCACAGGTTTTTGCGCATGCTCAGGACTACAAACTGATGATTAGCTTTGGAGTTAGTACTTACATAGTATGGGTATTTATATATATAAATAATACTTACATAGTATGGGTATTTATTAATAAAAAAATTACTTGGGTGCTTAAGAATGTCATTTGCAGTTGGGAATTACACAGTGACTCAGTGACGGGGAAGTCTTTATCTTGGGTAGGAGTGACGTTTTCTGTCAGGTTTCCAGCTGGCATGCACAATTCAATTGTTGGTTTGTCCAAAAAAAGTGGTTTATATATTGCCTGACAAAACAATCTTATCTAAGTAGTCTCTAATTTGGTGTTGTAGGAATTCAAGCCACTTCAGATTCTTCAGAGGATTTATGGGAACACTAAGCAACAAACTTTGCTCATCTGTTATAACTCTGAGCTGGCATACTTTGAAATGTAGGGCTGTACACCACTTAAAGGCTTGTGATGTGACACAAAGCAGTGCTTAGTTTGAAATGCAGTATTCATGATAATTTTCTGAAGTTCCATTAAACATTACAAGATTGTGTACTACTGCCTTTCTATGCTAATACAGGGTGAGATGTGTCCCGATGTTTCAGCCTTTGACCCCTCATTTGTAAGGTTGTGTCTGGATTTTTTGATTTGTTGTTGGGAGTGTGCGAGAGGCATGAGTGGCATACCTCTCAGCTGTATAGATCTCTGTGCGGAGGCTGTCATAATTATTGGGTCTAATTTTTTTTTCCTGGAACAATAATAATTTCATGAACGCTAGCCATACTTGACTTGGTAAAGGGGTCCATTCCCGGCAATGTGTAGGAACCCAAAAGGTTTGGGGAATAAAAAAAATAAATAAAAATAATAATAATATATAGACCATTATTACCTTGTCCATATACATACTGTATGATGTGTGGCCCATTAGAATTAAACCAGATACTGGTTCAGGTAGGTGACCTGTTTGTCTGCATACCTCTCAACCGTCCCTGATTTTCAGGGACGTCACTAATTTTGGCTCAAATTTTAGCATGGTCCCTCTTAATCCCTCCTAAAACCAGTGACTTTTGGAGGAAAGGTAGTGAATTACACTTGCTGAATAATGACAATAATTAAGAGTTGCATAGACATCTTTTACTTCAGGAAAATGTATATTGATTCATATGCTGGCAATGCCTTAAGTTAATAGCAATGATATGTTAAAGTGTCCTTAAATTTCCTGGAGTTGGCCCTGATTCTGTTGAAATTTTGTCCCTAATTGGTTGAGAGCTATGTTTGACTGGCTAAGTTGTAGAAGCAAATATGTCCCTAGTTTTGAGTTTGTTGTCCATGCTTTGTTTAAAGACATTGATAGGTACGTTTTATGGGTTAGTGCACATCAACTTCTTGTCTTCCTGCAGAGGGGTACCATTTTTCATCTGGATGGCTGGATGGCCGCAAGGGGGGCTTGTGACTTACGGTCATTGCGATCAAGTATGATGTTGGGGAGCATTTAATTGGTGTGGGTATTCTTGGTGGTTCAGTGCTTGCTGTGGGTGTCTGACTGGGGTGTTGGTGGAATAATTTTGGGGGGCTGCAAGGCACCTGCAAAAGTGCATCCACACTTGTGGCCAGGTGGGGCATACCTCTCAGCTGTATGGATTTTAGCAAGAATGGCCACATTTTACCATACTTTTGGTTGGTCTCTTATCAACTTGCCAAGTTTGGAAGAGCAATAAAGTTTGTCTCTGGATGGGGCTTTATCCCTCTTTGGCTTTGTTCAGGTCTGTTGCATGGGGAGGTGGGGAGGTAGCACTTAAGCTTATTGCTATTTGTAATTATCGGACTTGGCTGCTGCCCCAGAAGTGATAGGATGGATGTATTTATTTGCTAATTTAAGTGGAACACTTTGTGGCTTTTCTTCCATCATATCTCTGAGAAATTGAGAGGCAGGCAAGCATTAGCAGGAGAGCACAGTAGTTTTTCTCTCTAATGCTGCTCTTAAAGGTGGGGAGTGCTTATGTCAGAAATGGGAAGGGCAGGCAGTTTCTGTGTGGTGGGGGGGGGTTGCAGTTTTAGTGACTATATATTTTTCATCAGATATACCAATGTTCCTGGAGTCTTTGTGTGGTTGGGGACATTGGTGACTTTTCTGTGACAGTGAGTGACACTGCTATGTTCACACTTCTCATTCTCAGCTGAAACCCATTGAAAGTCTGGTATTGTCATGGGGTTGGACGTCTGGTAATGGTATGGGGAGTCAGGTAAGGTAATTCTCTACCTTCTAACAGGGATGTCATCACAGGGTCTGTGATCTGCTGTTTTGGCAGAGGTAGGGGTGGTTTAAATTTCCATTGCCCTGACTGTTTCTCCTTCCATTGTCAGGATGAGGATTGTTGCCTCTATAATATGGAACAAATGCTTAAAAGATGGAACCTTTAGTAATGCACTTCTGAGGATTTACATTTGTCTTTCTCTTTGCAGATGCTGGTGCTGTGATGGGTGTTTCAGCTGCCACAATGCTATAAAGTGAGATTGCAGATGATGGAAGCAGGTTGTTGCAGTGGATGTCCTGGTCACTGGAGGGGTGTGCAATGATGTCACACATGAGGAGCTCAATGGGAGCAACAGAAGTGCATTTCAAAGGCAATGGAATTGGCAGGGGTAGAAGTTCCGGTTTCTAGAATGGTGCACAAGAGGTTACAGGTAATCTGATTTCATTGGGAGATGGAAAGCTCATTAAGGCACATCAGTGTTGGGTGCAGTTCAGGGTAGTGAGGGGTGAGTGAGGATGAGGTATTATGTGGCAGGATAAAGTAGGGTTGGAGATTGTTAGGGGGAGTCTGGGGTTTTTATAAGTAGGGTGGATTCACAACACTCACAGGACCACAGGAAGTTACTACCCTTGCTTCCATGTGCAGATCCAGTTCCTTTTGTTTAAGGGAGACATGGGGGACCTTTGGGGTGCTTTTCTGGTTACCTGTTCAGTTGCTCAAATTGTGTTTGGTTGTGTAGCATTTAGTTGAAGCTAGGCATTGTTTAGGCTTACTGTGGGAGTTTGGGGATCTGTTATAAGGGAGACTTTTGCTATGGTATTGCCAGATTGATTAAACTTGTGTTGCAGCTGCCTGAGAGAAGGAGTTTAGTGAGAAGAATTATTTATTTGGCTGGTTTGAGAATGTGGTAAGGCAGTCAGTTGGTCAAGGTGGAGTTAGTGCAAGTAATGTACTTGCATTCAGTTGTCAAACTGAGGGCCAGTGAGGTGTTATGTTGACAGGGGGGAATTGTAAGGTGTGGTATCTGTTGAAAGATAATCTGTCCTTTAAGCATGTTTTCTAATGTTACATACCAGGCTAAGGTCTTTAGAGTGAGTAACCACTGCATCAGTTGACTTGTGCTTTGGGCTGATATGAGGTCATTGGTATATGTATGACTTACAGAAGTAGGGTCCAGTTTCGCATGGATGTTGTGGCAGTGATATGGGTTGGTGGTGCTGTTAGCTGCAGCATTTCAGGTTAGTTGGAAGGATTACATGAATGTGGCAGGAGGCCACAGCAGCTTTATAAGTAATGTATATGGTAGGGGTGTTACTAGTTGGGTCATATTGTGTCGTAGCTGTCAGGGGGTAGGAGACTGGTGGGACGGATTGTTAACAGACATGGCTCAGGCTTGTCAACAAGGCAGGGTACTTCGGTTTGTCAAGGAGGAGTTGGCAACTATTACTAAAGTTGTATGTGTGTTAGGGTTATGTTAATTACTAAATCTTGTATAGTGGTTCACATGCTGTAGGGGTTAGGGTAGAGTTCATAGTGTGGAAACTAAGACATTGATTATTGTCAAAGTAAGATAGTTGCAAAGGTTGGTGTTTGGTAAATGGACGGTCATTGGCTGTAGTTTGGTGATGGCTGTTTTATGGATGTTTTGAAGTCGGTAGATGGGTGGTTTGGGGGGTGCAAATGTTTTCTTGCTTTATAAGAATAGTGGGTACTATGGTAGGAATACTATGCAACCGATCCACTAGGAAAGAAAATGGAGTTGGTAATTACTGTATCTGTTGGGTGGGTAGGGGGGTTGCAGTTCAGCAGGATGGTATGTCATTGCCATTGCTTTGGGCAATATTGGGCTTCTTAGAGTTCTGGTGGTTCATTTGGTAGGTATTGATCTGATTAAAGTCATTCAGAGGGTGGTTTGTTGGTCAGCAAATGCTATGATGTCAATGTTTTTTGTTTGATCTTGTGCTGGGAGCACCAGGGTTGAATTTTATACTGTTTTAGGGGTAGTGGGTGTCTTCTTTGGAAGGAGTCAGATAGTATGGCAGACATCAGGTGTAGGGGATTAGCAGGTTGCATTAAGTAAATTAGGCTTGTAATTTAGATGTGGGGGTTTGATAGGATAATTCAGCTTTGAGTTGCTGCAGTTTCAGGAGAGACTGGGTTGGGTTTATTCATTACATCCTGGATGGTAATAATGTGTCACCAACCTTCTGTGATCTGGTGGCTTCGGGCATTCTCTAGTTTGTTGGTATATTGTGTTGAGTTAGTTTTGCCTGTTTTGGTTTATTGTTGGTGATGCCGGCCATGATGGTGGTATTTTGAGGTCATATTGCTACCAGCCATGATGGTGATTTAAGTGTCTTATTGTTTATAATGGGTATTTGGTATGCTGTTAGCATTTTATTAAATGGGATTTAGAAGAGATTTAAGAGGGGTATTACATTCATTGGACAGCAAAAAAAATGTTTCATTGGGTGGCACTATGGGGTTGCAATGTGGCATGGTGGTATGCCGTTGCTTCACCATGGCTTCAATGGGGGTGTGCTTAGTAGTGGGTCCAGTGGCTGGTAAGGCTTTTGGTCTCATTGTGAGGGCTTCCTGTGATCGGGTGGTATAATTTAAGTACATTATGGCAGTAGTTAGGATAGGTGATGAGGTTATGGTTTGCTACCTTAGCATAGGTGAGGGGTCAGTGGTTTGTTTGCAGTTTTAGGTACTCGGTTGTTATGAGTTATGTATAGGTTTAGGAGATAATGATTTGGATTTAGCTAGGTTAGGGAGGATGGCTACACCAAATGATGTTTGACCTAGTGCCTTACTGATGGTTAGGTTGCTAGAAGTGGTCGGAGAGAGGGGGAACAGCCTGATCAGGTTGGTGGGTGGAGAAGAGGGGCAGGCTTGCCCTCTTCTGTTGGGAAGGAATGTGAGTGGTTGCTCTGTTGGATAAGTTAATAAGCAAGCTGAGCTGCTTATTTGGATGGTGGAGTAATTCAATAAATTGAATGTGAGTGGGGTAATGCTGCCTTGTTGGTGCAAAGATAAGTGAACATGTGGGGGACACTGCTTATCAAGGTGAGTTGGTTACACTGCCCTTATGTTTATTTTATGTTTTCCTTCCATGGATGTTATTATCACCTGTGTCATGTTTTTGTTTGAAATTTATAATTATTGGTTAACAGTCATGTGATGGAAGTTTAATAAAGGTCGTCAAATGTCAATCGGTGTTGTTTGTAATCAGGGGCGGCCCATGCTATTGGACTGCTGGAATGCAGCCCCCTCAGCTGTAAAAAAATAAAAAAAAAAAAGAAAAGAAAGATAAAAAAGAAAAATAAAAAAATTGCGGACTTTCACGCATATGCACTAGTCTAGACTGCTGCTGGGACAGTCTGGAGCATGCACAGACTGTCTCAGCAGTAGTCTGGATTAGGAAACACTTAAGAACAGACATCCCAGAAGTCTATGCAGTTGGAACTGCATAGACTGTCACTGGAAATGGATGGAACTCGGACTGCAATGTCGGCAGGCTGGAGTCTCATTGGGGGAAGTACATCTCACGTGGTGGATTTGATTCTCCAACGGATGGGATGTGCGGGCAGGTATGGATTGAATGGCACGAAGGGATCACTCCAGGTAAGGTGTGTGTGTGTGTGTGTGTGTGTGTGTGTGTGTGTGTGTGTGTGTGTGTGTGTGTGTGTGTGTGTGTGTGATTAAAGGGAAAATCAAGAAAACTTTGGCTTCCATGAATAGCAGTGAAACCATGATGATTTATAAGATTTCTACAGATAAAACCTTTTCTTATTTATGCATTTTAAAGAAGTAAATCATTTGTCTCACTTTGCAGTAGTTACTGAATAGCTCCATTCAGTAGGAATGTGCAGTGCTGTTCTTTCAATTTGCAGTGAAAAGATCTGCCTAGACTTTTGCTGGTTACAAATTGCAAGTGTTATGCTTTCCGCTGTAACACTCCTTTCATTTGCAGCTTTCAGCAGCAGTGCTTTTTTTACACCTTTAATGTGACTGTGTTTCAAGGCACTTCAAATGCTCACAAATAATTCATACTCAAGCATCACAACAGGAAAATTGCTCTATTTTTTACAGAAAGTGCTATAAAATGACCAGGTCCTACCTAGACCCACAAAGGAAAGGAACGCACCGCTTTATTTCAGTTTTTCATGTGAGGCAGTATACTCATAGGCTATACCACTCCTGTAATTAAAGCTCCAAGAGCTGGCATTTATGGCTCCAGCCGTGGTCATTTGTCTTTGTCTCTGTAAAGCTGTCAGTGGCAAGTATGCAGCAAACTATGTTATGCAAAAGAACATGGATGGATGTAAATATTTTAAAGTGTTTGTCAAGCCAGGCATATTGGCACCTTGATATAGAATAATATTAGGACACCTTCTGAACAGTCTGACTAGTATTTTTGTTGGTACATTCCAAAGATTTACTGGAAGTATAACATCACTCGCTGATTTGTTAGAACTGAGTATTTACAAGGGATCTAAAACAATGTGACCAATATTATACTGAAAATATGCCTCTGATCATTATCTAAATGAACAGTTCTACTTAAATCTAAGCTCACGTTATGTGTATTTTAAAGTAGACTCTTACTGTCAGTTGCAAACCAATAGAAATGAAGGCTCATGTTGTAAAGTGTCAGAAGTCAAGCAAAAACAACTGGAAAATGATTTCAACTGCTTCATTTTTTATCCTTTTGATGTATAAACATATCCAGTTACTTTTTGGGACAAGCCTTTAGGAAGAAAACTATCTTTTATAATCACGCTAATACATGCTGTTTTCATGAAATCTAATAGACCAAAGACTAATTGTGTGAAACCATTTGTTCAAAAGTACTATGACAGGCAGGAGCTAATGTCACTGCTGCTAATTTATATTTGATGGTGCAGATTTTAAATATACCCCAATGGAACCGAATAATATGTGATGATGAATGGACCTAAGAAGGTATAGTGTATATGCACAGCTGACAAATCCTGTCAAGTTCAAGGAAACTTTACATGATAGGGCTGCAGTTCAGAGTTATGAGCCCAAGCTTTCAAGCACTGCACACCACCCCCTGCCTACTGTGCACTGTACTTTTCAAGACAATGTTATGAACACTAATTAAAAATTGACCAATATTACTTTGCACACATATACACATATGTATGTGTGTGTGTGAAATGCCCCAGTTGCTATATACTGGTGGCTAGAACAAACTCATGGTGGTGTGGTAGGGAATACCTCAGGCTTGAACCCTGTACCTTGCATGCAGGTGTTAAGGACCTGAATTCCCTACCTACCACCATTTGTAAAAAAATTGCAGATTTTTGCCTTATATTTGATCTGATCTGTTCCTCATAATATCTGTGGTTTCTAAATGTTGCAATGCTTGATATTTGATGGTGCAGTGGTAGCATTGTTGTCTCACAGCTGCAGGTTCGCAGTTTTGATTCTTGACTGGGGTGCCTTCTGTGTGGGGTCTGCATCTTCTCCCTGTGTTTGTGTGGGTTTGCTTTTGTGCCCTCCCATGTTACAAATACATGTCTGCATTATTTCTTCCTGGGCCTCTGCTGAAAATAGTTTTTTTGTTCCAAGTCAGACTGTCTTGATTAACAAATGTTAAATAAAATTGACAGGCATTTGAATTTCAGACTTCCGGTTTCTGAATGTTTAATTTCTTACATATTTGATGGTGCAGTGGTAGCATTGTTGCCTCACAGCTATAGGTTTTCTGGTTTGATTCTTGGCTGGGGTGCCTTCTGTGTGGAGTCTGCATCTCATCCCTGTGTTTGTGTGGATTTGCTCTGGTGTCCTGCTATTTTACAAAGACATGTGTCTGCAGTATTTCTCCCTGGGGCTCTGCTGAAAATTGTTTTTGTTCTGTCAGAAGTAAAATTGACAAGCATTTCAATTTCAGACTTCATATTCTTCAGAAAATACATAGTAACAAAACCTTTCATTCTAGCAATTTTCTAAGTTTATAAGATGAATATTTGACTGTATTACCCCATTATTGGCTTTGTCCAGGTTTTTTGTGCTAAGGTTGACAGCTATGGCAAGAACTGAATTCACTGAATATGTTTGAGGGCTGTATTCCCTCATTACTGGGTTTGTCCAGGTGTTTTGTGCTAAGAGGTTGACAGCTATGGTGAGAACTGAATTCATTAAATGATAGCCATTTAAGTTTCAGTCTTCCTCTCTTTCACAAAGCAGCTGATTTGGCATAGTGTTATGTTGCTCTGATTCTTGCACAGGGACCTTGGCAGTAAAATGTATGGTGGTAGCACAGCATTTTATTCTAGCAACTTTCCAAGATTATACAAGCAATGTTTAATGTGTCCCTGGTTTTGGGGCTTTTGACCCCCCCCCCTCCAATAAATTTGGCTTTTTCCAGATTTCTTGTGCTGCAAAGTTGAGATGCAGTTGAGTATTGAGTAGATTTTACAAGGAGCTGAGAGCTGCAGGGGAAAATAAGTTTAGTGCTGCTTATGCTAAGGCAGCTTGCATTGTTAATAGCACAACAGGTTGTGTACTTGCTTTTGATGCAGAAGGTTGTTGGTTCTGCTCCCACAAGGGGTGGATGCTGCCCTACTGAAAAAGTTAAGATACTAACTATGAGCCTGTTATCAGTTTGCCATCCATTTCCTATTGCAATATTACTAGCTTATCATACTTCCTCAGAGATTGTGTATATTTACTGATAATGGTGGACTGTAGAATTGTGCATATTTACTGATAATGGTGGACTGTAGAATTGTGCACATTTACTGATAATGGTGGACTGTAGAAGTATGAGTAGACTTTTATGATGGAAATGTTCTGAACTGGGCAGTTTTGTCATTATGGGTGCATGCATTTTGTTTCATTTTTTACTGGAAAGATGTTCGGAATCGGGCAGTTTTGTCATTATTGGTGCATGCGTTTTGTCTCATTGTTTACTGGAAAAATGTTCAAAACAATAGGAAGGTGTATCAAAGAGCACAAGTATGTTTCATATGCAAGGGGCCTATGATTTGAAAACAGTCCAGAATTAATCTTTATCTGCCACTGGTAAGATGTATTTTCTTTGAATGTGGGTTTCAATGCTGTTTCAATGAATGTGAGTTTCAAGGGCAGAAAAGTTTTAATGCTAAGTTTGTTTAGCAGATGTCTTAGTGTTTGTGCTGTAAAATGCAAAATAAAACTTTCAAATGAAGTCCAAATCATCATAGAAGTAAATCAGAATGCACATTAGTGTTTATGGTAAATGGAGTGAAATAGCCAAGTAATGGATCATTAGAATGGCTGCAGGGGGAGGCTCCATTCGACCATGATTTTGTGAGGGGGAAGGGCGGCAAACTTAAAGACAGCCCCAGCTGAACTATACCTCCCAACTGTCCAGATTTTCAAAGAATGAATAGATTTTTGCTTCTTATTTTTGGTTTGTTCCTCATAAAATTTGTGGTTTTCTGGCAAATTATTTAGGAATTAAGTCACTAAATCACTAAATAATGACACACTGAGTTTCAGAATTCATAACCTTCAGAAAAATGCATGCTAAAGTAAGACCTGTTGTTCTATCAACTGTCTCAGTTTATACAAGAGCAATTTTTAGTACTGTTTATATGTTCCCCTAATATATTTGGCCTTGTCCAGATTTATTGCATTGACAGGTTGAGAGGTACATGTAAGTAAATTGCTTTATAGAATTAGGCATAGCCAAACCTCTCAACTGTCCCTGATTTTGGCTCAAAATGTTGCTCTTCCCCCTAATAATCCCTCCGCAAAATAGCAATTTTGGAAGAAAACATGGAGGGTTTACAATTAAGAAATATAACTGTAATAATCAGAGTTATAGATTACTTTTATTTCAGAAATGCATGTAGATTCTTTTATTTTGTCAGCTGCTCAAGTTAGCAGTACTAATATTAAAGCGTCTCTTCTTTGACAGGTTCCCAGCTGTGTTGTGTGGCTATTTTATATTTTTACATCACATTTTTGGTCAATTTGTCATAAAATTGTGGGTTTTTTTGGCAAATTAGTGACAAATCATTAAAGACTGAAGTTAGAAAATAATGGCAGACATTTGAGTTTCAGATTTCATACCATTCAGAAAATTCATACTAATGCAAGACATATTCTATTATCTTTCTAAGTTTATAAGAGCAATATTTAAAAATTGTCCTTATTTTTGGGCCTTTGTCCCACTTCTATGTATGGCTTTGTCCAGATTTCTTGCTCTGAGGTTGAGAGGTATAACAAATGTGTCGGGGCCATCACTGTCAGCCAGAGACATTTCAAATTGTGACATACTTGTTGCACCCCACTCCCCCATGTAGTGACTCTGGATGTGTTGAAGCAAGGCAAGGAGTAGTTATGCAGTGTAAATGTGCAGAGTACCCCCCCCCCATCCAAGGTAGACACAAGTACTAGAGTGGCTTTTCATCTGTCCTTGATTTTTGCAGAATGGTCTGGTTTCTGTCATATTTTTTGTACTGTTGATTTATGCTTATTACTCAAAATGCCTGTTGCTCTGTGTTTAAGTAGCAATACTTTAATGATCATCAGGTAAGCTTGGCTGAGATTGTAAGATGCAAGTAAGCTTTAATAAGCATACTGTTAAAGAATTGCCAACTTTGAAAGCATTTCTGTTGTTGCCATGTAGGGAATACTTAACTAGATAAAGTATAAGCCTTGGGTATTGAAATGCATATGACAGTATTTGTAATAAAGGACAGGATTACATTATTTTAAGAAGCTCATTACACTTGGAGACTTCCAGTCATTTCTGCAGGCTTTACCAGTAAACTAAACAGAATGTCAGTCGTGTGGTCCATAACCTGTACAGTAATCCTTTTAAGCAATGTATCTTGAGCTTATTTCTTGTTTGCTTTTCATTTTTTACTTTGATCATGTTTTCCCCATGAAACAAGTAGATAGCTGTCAGGCAGCAGATCTTTTTTTTGGATAAGAAACATTTTTACAAGGGGGGGGGCATCAGAGATTTCTACTTTCAGCATGTTACTTGGTACTTTAATAAATAAAGCTGAATATAAATTATAATTAGAACTGCAGTGCAAGAAGTGGTTTGAGTTGAGTGCTGCTCGTTTGTCTTATATTTGATTTTGACTGGCATTCCATTAATGTATTTAAAAAGTAATTTATTTTTTCATGCCTCACAACCTTTTTGTTTCCATCTAGATATTAAGTAAGCTGTCATGCAGCCAATGCATTGAAATATTTTTATTCTTCTGCACTTCATTTTGTCTTGATTGGACTCTCATAATGACAGTTTGGCACCCAGGGCAGTGTATTTAGTTAGTTTTTGTGGTTTTGAGCATAGCCCCTCCCCTTTCTGGTTGGCCACACCCCTTCCCATTGACCCCACCCATTCAGCTGTCTCCTGCAGCCCCCCTTTGATTTGAAGTCACCAGCTGCCAGTGGTGTTTATTGAAGTGGAACAGTACAATTAATTTTATTTCAAATGTCATTACCAAAGAATTGCATTTTTTGTCTTCCTGTGTTTTGTATTCCCTGGTCAAGACATCATCAAACCTCAGTCTTTGTCTACCGAATAACATTGTTTCTGAGCTACCTGCTATGTCCTGTCCATGCATTCTATGATTTACATCTTTGTAGTGAGTTAATTGTTTATTGTTCATTCTCCCAAATTTATGCTATCCGCTCATAGTATTTGGAATTGACTTAGAACTAACATTGAATAGGCAATTATTATTTATTAAAAATTATTCAAAGTTTAACAGTGATTTCAGGTTTTAAAATGAATATTGATTTAGACAGTTACTATTTTGAGACATTTTTTATGGAATCATTACTCATACTCTTTCCAAGAAAAAGTTGGTGTTGATGCTGTTAAAGGCATCATTTAGACAGTCACAGCAAGTATGACAGAATATTTATAAACATCTGCATATTTTATTGCAGCTACATATATATATATATATATATATATAGAGAGAGAGAGAGAGAGAGAGACAAGTATACACACACACACACATAATTTCTTTTTACTTTTTCAGATGGGACACAATGCTCTGCATATTCTGCAAATCACTGACTACCTAAAGATGCAATGTGACAGTACAAAATGTCTTTATGCTGCTTTGTCATGAGTAAGAAAAGCCTTTTCACAATCGTTTGGGAGAAGAGTTGAGTAACCAAGTTAAATCCTGCCTGAAAATAAATGTACAGGTCAGAGGATTCTATGTTGTCAAAGTGAAATATTTATCAATTAAACAAATATCCACAATAGTACCTTTGTTACTTTATTTTTATATGCTTGATTTTATAGTTGTTATTCTTGACTGTAGGTAGGACAGAAGGGTTAAGTTCGATAATATCAATGTGAAAAAAGACTCATATTACATTAGGTCTATCTGTCTCTCTGCCTTATAATTTATCATATTATCTGTACCGTGTTAGAGGTGAAGAAAAAGGTACTACAAACGTGTGAGTTAGAATCATGTAAGATGCCACATATTAGGGTTCTGCTCATTATCCTTTCAACCATTAAGTTACAGATATAAAGGATAATCTTCCCTCTCCCTTAAGGTTAGGTCTACCATCATATGCTCTGTGATGTATCTAGAAAAATGCTTGAGTATTAGTGAAAAGGCCACAGCATTAATGAAGAAGAAGATTCACAGTGGTGAGTTGATTGCTTTCAAGGAACAAGGTAAGAATAATACACTGAAAATGAAAGACAATACATGTTTTCAAACTTAAGGGCAAGGTAGTCCAAAACATGATAACATCAAAAGCAAAGCATTCATACTGCCAGCATGCACAGCTGTGTTGTGTCTTTTTTAATATAAGAAAGGAATCTGGCAAGGAAGAGCCACACTCCCCTGGATGGGAGTTCCAAAATACAGCTTTCTGTAATACTGAAACAAAGATACTTCTCTGTGATAAAATGATGGTACAAATGCAACATAAAGACAAAATACCCCTTACTGTCTTTTATACATATGTGAGTTAAGTTGATTTTCTAGTGTTCTTCTGTATATTTGAATGAAGCAAAGAAACTACTAAATATAGGGTAGCAGGAAATACTTCAAAATCTGAGCTAAAACAGTGCTCCATCAATAAACTTGGCATCTCTGTTGTGGGCTGCCCTAATGGAAAGCAATAAACCTGCAATGTTGGCTACTGCAACCCTATACATGTGACAGTGCTACTTACATCACCATTGATCTGCTACATACTACAGAGTATTTGATATTGTCATTATCAGTTACTAGATCATATAAATGTTTTATTCATTTGCATACTGCCTGCTAGATCATCTACTCTGCTTGCTTATGTTCAAGCCAACAGGAAAAGTAAATTTTAAGTAGTGATGAATGGATTACTAAAAGGGTTCCAGATACAATTTTTCAGACCATAACTGCAGTTCATGGAAATGTATAACTATAATAATGAATGTGGGGGAATATATTTGACATTAAGTTAGCAGTATCTTAAAGTTTTATGCCTGATATTGACCTCTGATATTATACTGCCAAAAACTGTAGAGCTTTGAATGTTCAAGGATGGGTTCACTTTGTAGATGCTTGTTTTTTTTTTTTTTTTTTCTTACTTTAAATTGTAACTGGAAGCCAGCTAAATTTTTGACAATATTTCACACTGCCCAAAACAGAATACACATGTATACATGATTTACTTTTAATTTACTTTTACAGTGATTGACATGGTGGGTTCTCCATACCTTTCAACTTCTTTGCTCAAGAATTGTGGCTCTAGAATATGGCTACACACTGATCAACAGCATAACTTCAGCTCTCCCATTGTGAAAACAGAAACTGAAAAAATAGTGCCCCTGAATGTTTTTTTTTTTTTGGAAAAATTCAGTTACTGGCTAGTAAATACATTGCCTAGATGCCAGCAAAGAAGAAATTTGGAAATATTGAAAGAAAATCAGCCAGAAACAATGAAGAGAAAACACTGTCTGGGAAGGATTTTACAGCTGTTCATCAAAAAGCAGTTCAGGCTTCAGCTTTGGTTCAAGAGATGGTGTTCAGTAATTCAGAGGGAAAAAATAAAGCAAATGTTTTCAGAGGTGATTAAAATAAATAAAACATTGAAGGACTATATCAATTCAACTAGCCATTCAGATGAACTGATAAAACTGCAAAAAAAAAAAAAGAATGACATGAGGAAAAAGCTGGCTGAATAATATGATGTTTCTCTGTAAGCGCTGTTTAAAAAAATTGTTAGAAGACAGCACACAGAGAAAACCTGAGATTTTCTGCTGTACCAGAGAAACTGGAAGAAACAGACTTTATTATTATTTATTTATTTATTTAAATTTGTTGACCGGGCGTGTCCGACTGGACGTAGGTCCATTTTCAGCAGAGGCCTGGGGAGAAAAGCTCCACAGTAAAATAAATAGACAGTAGTTACATTGGATTACATAGCGATTAACAATTTAACATAGCAATTACGTACAACATATTTACAGATGAAGAACATAGTACATCAGTAGACAACTAGAATCTTTATCTGTGAAGTACATAACAGACATTAACAAATGTTACAATGAGAAGTTCCTGCTGTATAATAAGTACTAGGCTTATGAGCATCTGAGCTTGCTATAATCAAGGTAGTTAGTGGAGTGGAAAGAAAGGTAGTGTTTGGATGGGGTGGATGATATTAGAGTGGGAGTTGCAAGGGCATAGCCAGCATGTTTTTGGGCGCACTTTTATTAAAGTTTTGAAGTGGGTGCATGATGGTATGGAGGTAATTGTGGGTTGGAGTGAATAATATGATGTTTCTCTGTAAGCGCTGTTTAAAAAAATTGTTTGGCTATGGCGCAAGAGAATAGTGCTTCACCAGCAGACTTATTGACTTTAGTGATCTGCAAGTTATTTTTGTTGCTGGATCTTAGTGGTCTGGTGGTGCGATAGGGTTGGAGTAGATTCTGGAGGGATGGGACATTTAGTGGATGGTTTACTAGTTTGTGGGCGAGTGAGAGTTGATACCACTGAAGGAGGTGAGGGAGTTCAAGCCAGCCCAGTTCAGCAAGTGAGAGACAGTGGTGACTACGGTAGGATGCCCCTGTGGTGAATTTGGCGATTTTGTTGTAGCAGGTCTCTAGCTTGTTTAGATCACATTGCCTTAGGTTGGTATATATTGGAGAGGCATAAAGTAGGGTGGAGATAAGGTGGGAATTTGCTATTGAAATATTTGCTGCTTTGGTG
The DNA here is from genome assembly GCF_019279795.1 of Protopterus annectens. NCBI lineage: Eukaryota > Metazoa > Chordata > Ceratodontiformes > Protopteridae > Protopterus > Protopterus annectens. The sequence goes on along the minus strand of NC_056749.1, from coordinate 605,295,118 downwards.
AGAAATTGCTTATTTCTGTATAACACTCCTAGTTTTTTGTGGACTTTTTTTATGGTCATGGATATGTGAATGTCAAATTTTAGTTTATTGTCTATTTCCACTCCTAGCAATTTGGTGTGTTCAGTTGGGTATATAGTGGTGTTGTCTTTTGCTGTGATGTTAAAGTGAGAGTTGTTTTGAGTATGTTTGGTGGGTTGGAAGATGAGTAGTTTAGTTTTATTTGGGTTGAGTATTAATTGGGCATCGATAACCATGTTTCAACAGAGGAAAAGGCTTCCTGTGTGACTTTTTGCAGTTTTGGTAGGGACTGGGCTGACCAGATGATGGTCGAATCATTTGCATATTGTATGAGTGTGCCATGTTTGGTGGCAGAGGCTAGATTATTGGTGTAAACAGGGAAGAGTAGGGGTCCAAGGATGGATCCTTGGAGAACCCCTATGGAGACAGGTAGTTGGGGAGATATGTCATTCTGCCATACAACGGATTGTTGGCAGTCAGACAGGTAACTCTGAAACCAGTTAGTGACTGATTGTGAGAAGGATAGGTTATTGAGGACAGAGATATGTTGTTTGTGTGGGACCATGTCAAATGCTTTAAATAGGTCTAGGAAAGTAGCAGAGGAGAGATAGCCATTGTTTTTATGCTGAAGGATAGTGTTAGTAAAGGAGAGTAAGGCAGGGGTGGTGCTATGGTTTGGTCGGAAACCATGCTGAGTACTGGAAAGGAGGTTGTTTGTAAGGAAGTAGTCTGAGACCTGAGAGTGTATGTATCTCTCTAGTATTTTGGAGAGTGGAGAGAGAATAGCTATGGGGTGGTAATTGGTTAGTTCTGCGGAGAGTCCGCCTTTGTGGAGGGGAGTTATATGTGATACTTTCCACAGTGTGGGAATGTAACTTTAATGTGGGAACGTTTAAATTTTTTGAAAGCACAAATAAGCAACTGGACTAGTGTTCCAAAGCAGAATTTGTTAATTAAAGGGGCGCATTGAGTCTATGCTCCAAACTTGGCCATGAGAAAGCAAGTAAGACCTTTATTAGTAAAGATGCAATCATACCAGTACAAAGAGTTGATCCTGATAAAACAGTGGCAGAAGGGCATAGTATAAAAAACTGAAGACAGCAGAGTATTTGTAGAAAATTATTATTCACTGTATACCAGGCAGAAAATAAGCAAATTTATGTTCAGGAGGAGGAGTGAAGTTTAAGTTAAGACAGGAATTCAGCAATTTTTTGTAATGCTAAACTGATGTGCAATTTTTTGTAATGCTGAACTGATGTATATTGTTTTCAAATGGAAAATGTTAAAATGGTTTGTTTTCTTTTTTGTTAATGTATATTTGCCTATGAAAAAAAGAATTGTGGATGAAACCAAAAAATAAAGGAGGCAAAAAGACCCCAAATCAAGGGCATTTTTTAAATATTACTTTAATTCAGTTAAAAAGTTAATATAGCAATAGGTTTTGCATTGGCATGCATTTTCTTAACAATAGGTATGAAACTCTAATGTCTGGTATTAGGAACTTGCCAGTAATCTTTTGCGATTTACTAGTAAATTAGACACAGAGCAAAACACAGGCAACATTCAGGGTGTTATACACAAGCAGGGACATTTGAGAGATAAGGTTACCTGTTAGTAGTGCATTCAATGCTCTGCTGCAGCATACATTTCTGTGACTATTTTTTATCACTTTTGGTAATTACAGCTGATTACAAGAGAATGCAGTTTTTGGGAGATGAAGCATAGCCATCAAATGAAACTCATTACAAGGAATGTTTCTCATTCTGAATATTTAAAATTTGGTGTTCTGTATGGTACCACTCTTAAGATGTCTGGTACATTCTCATTGTTGTAATTCTTTATCAAGTATCCATACTAAATAATATTGATTCATATTACCTTAGCAGAACAACTTTTAATGCACATGAGGAAGATCCTATTTGAAAATGTTAGTAAGTGTTCTTCTGATCCACATTTTGACCACTTGTTTCATACCACACAAGAGGTATTATTTCACATTTTTGATCTGAAAGGTTTAGCATTATGGGAGGCAGTCAGTGGAAGAAAGCAAATGAAGGCTGAGAATGATCACATTACACAGCGATAATTGCTGTGGCTTGGTGGGAGTGTGGATAAAGCTTAGTGTCCGTAAACTTTACCTTGATGTTCATCACTGAGATTTGATGTTCCCTCACTTATTTTGGCAAACACCTGATAGGTCTTTGGGTGAAGGTAACAATATACACTACACAGTACCCATAGCACAACAAATTTGTATGTATTTATATATTTAACTTTTATGGCGATGGACATGGAAGGAGAGGGCCCTACAACAGAAACTGGAAATACATTACTGTGGGTGTTTTTTGTTTTTTCTCAATGACACATTAGGAGAAAATGTGGATATCACTTTTGGTCACAGGTGATGTATAAAGCAAATGGCAGTTGTGGGATCACTTGGAGAAATTACATCTGTCAAAGAACAACATGTCATTATATTTTTGTGATTCTTTCATAGTCAAAGGTAGTGTACCATCTCAGAATTACATTCCACTGGTCTTTCTGTACCCTAGTATATTATTAGAGTCCCCATTTTTATTTATTTATTTTTGTGAAATGCCATCAGAAAATTGCCATATAATCTAGTGAATTCAACTGTTCAAACATTTTTTGTTGTTGTTGTTAAAGTCTCATTATATCATAGGTTCATAGGTAGGTACTAGGCTATTGGCCCTAGGGCCTATACAAGCCTAGCCAAAAAGGAACCCTGGCTTTTGCCACCCAAGAAAATTATTTTACTGTGCCCCTGTCAAGCAGACCCATAGAAGTGATCCCCGGGGTGAATTTCCTATTACCCATCCAATCATCAAGATTTTTCTTGAAGAGTGCTAATGAGGAGCTCTGTTTGACATTGATAGGTAGTCTGTTCCAGAGTATGGGAAGTCTCTGGGACAGGAATCTATCCCTCCAGCATGTTTTGTTTATTGTGGTGACAAGGTTTAGGTCCCTAGAGTGTGTAGCGTGGAGGGATTGGGATTTCTTTAAGTGGAGCACGTCCACCAGCTCTGGGTTTGACATAGCTTTGTATGTTAGGCAGAGATCGCCTCTGAGTAGGCAATATGCGATGGAGTAAAGCTGGAGTTTTTTGAGTCAATCTGCATAAGGCATCTGTTTGAGGCCAGTAATCTTCTATGTGAGATATTTTTGTTGCCTTTCCAGTTGTTGTCGACGTCTTGTGAGGTACATACCAAAAGGGGCGTTGTCCTCTATAATGGGTCTAATGAGTGATGAGTAGAGGGGAACAATGACCTCGTTTTTTTTCCGGCTGAGAAACCTTTTTTGATGAGGTGTGCCACATAGAAGGATTTCCTGACCACTGTGGTGATGTGATTATCAAAGGAGAGACTACTGTCCACCTGTGTCCTAAGGTCTCTTATCACACTTTCAGTGTTAAGTAGACCGCCGCCTATGTGGTAGTTCATGGGTACAGAGTTTTTACCAAAGGGGATGACAATGCACTTTTTTCAATTGAGCTTGAGACCATGGCTTTGACACCAGGCATCTGTCTCAGTGAGTCCCTTTTGTAGGATGTCCACATTGTTAGGAGTTTCGATTATGGCTCCTAGTTTGCAGTGATCTGCAAATTCAGCTAGCCAAAGACCTTCTGTGTTAGCCTGTACTTCAGAGAAGTAGATACCAAACAGGAGAGGACCCAGGACTGAACCCTGTGGTACTCCACTTGTCACTGGTCTGAAGTCTGATATGGAGTCTGCTACTTTCACAGTGTGGGTTCTGTCAGTAAGCCAGTTGGCAACCCATCTTGTGACATAGGGATTTATACCTAGTTTAGTGAGTTTATCTATAATTCCAGAGTTGGGGATGGTGTTGAATGCCTTGGCAAGATCTAGATAGGCTATGTGAACCACCTTACCCTCATCTGTGGCTTTGGTGACTGCTTCAAAGAAGTCTATCAGGTTTAGGAGACACGATCTGCCTTTTACAAACCTGAACTGTGCGGGGTCCAGAGTTTGGAGAGCTCCAATGTCTTTGTTTATGAGTTCCATGATGATACGTTCCATGGCTTTGCAGACCAGGCTCATCAGGCTAATGAGGCAGTAGTTCCCAGGGTCAGTTGTGGCCCCGCTTTTGTGCAGTGAGATAACCATAATGATGCACCATTCAATGGGCACAAATCCTTAGGTGAGGCTATGATTGAACATGGTACTTAGGTGGGGGTGCCAGTTCATTCTGTAGTTCATGTAGAAGGCAGCCTGGGATGTTGTCAGGTCCCATGGATGCTGTGTTCTTGGCTTTGGAGAGTGAGGTTTTTACCTGTGCAGCCTTAATTACAGGAACTTTGCATTCTTCTGGTATAAAGATGGGCCTTTTAGGGGGTGAGAGGGGGGTAAAGTTAGCACTGAACCTATCTGCCAGGATGTTGGCAATATCAGTTGGTTCTGTATATTTAGTGTCATTGTACTGTAACTCAGAGCAGATCTCAGTGTTTCCATTGAGATTCTTGACATAGCTATAGAATTCTTTGTGTCTTTAGAATCAGTGGCGATTTTGTTTTCATAACTAGCTTTGGAGGATTTTATGAGGGATCACAGCTTCTTACTGAGGCTGACCAGGGAGTTCCTCCAATCATGGGATTTTACTCTTTTTTGCAACAGTTTCTTTCTTCTGTTGTACAGTTTGTTTATGGCAGAAGACCACCAGATTGGCTTCCTTTTTTTGGAGGATAACATCTTGGTTCTGTTAGGGATAGCAAGATCCATGCACTCATGTAAGTGCTTATAAAGTGCACTTGTGTATAATTCAGCAGTCGTACCTCTATTGTCCATCTGAATGGGTGTCGTGAAGTTTGTCACTTCTGTCTTAAGAAGCATAAAGTTGGCTTTGGAGAAATTTTTTATGGTTGTTTTCCTAATAGGGGGTGGGAGAGGGATGTGGATGTCTAGGGTGATTAGCTTGTGGTCAGATCTGACTAACGAGGAGCTGACCTCTGATGTGGAACACCAGTCATCCCAAGTCTAGGATATTGCTGCCCCTGGTGGGGGTGTGAATAATTTTATCCAAGGCATTGGAATTGATGATTTCCAGAAAACATTGAGCAAAAGAATTGGTACACTAGTATCTTTCCCAGTTAATAGTGGGGTAGTTAAAATCACCCATTATTAGGGTGTTGGGTTGTACCTTAATATTTTCCAGTGTATCAAGAAAAGAGGAGTGGGAATCCTGGGGCATGGTAGGGGGTCTGTAGCAAGCTACAATCTGGATTGCGGTTTTGCCCAGAGTTAGTTGAACTTGGATAGTCTCAGATGCATTATGCTGAGCAACTAGCTTGGCGGTGTGGATATCCTTAATGAATATGGACACGCCTCCACCTTTAGGGTTTCAGTCTGGGTTTGGTGGCCGAAAGGTGTGGTATGAATTATAGCCTGGTAATGCAGGGGTGCTCTTTGGAGCTTTGAACCAGGTCTCTGTCGCTGTACAAATGTCGATGTTCTCCATTTCAAGGAGTGCCTCGAGTGAGTGCATTTTGAGGTTTAGACTTCTAGCATTGAATAGCATTACCCACAGATTTTGCTTGCTTGTACCTGTTACAGTGGTGAATTTGTCATTTGGACCTTGCCTAAAAAAGGCACTATAGGGGTGGCAAGAGCCTTTGCCAGTATCCGCAATCCCAGGGGTGACAGGTGCAGGCCATCTCTGGCAAAGCAGCATGGTCTGTTGATCATGTAACCCCAGGCAGACAGGTACTAGATTCCCTTAGAATGACAACAGAAGCTTAGCCAATTGTTAAAGTCAATCATTTTGTCCTTGTACTGTGGTATCTTCCTGGGTGATGGCAGGATGCTACTCAGGGCTAGGGTCATACCTGCCTGGGCTACAAGATCAGAGAGCTCTTCCATGTCTCTTTTCATGTAGCCCAGAGAGGTACATCTCAGGTCATTCACACCAACATGGACAATGACAGAGTCATATTTGTACTTGTTGTGGAGTGACCTGAGTGCGTGCATTATGTGGCAGATCCTGGCACCCGACAGACAGCCTATCAGTAACTTTCTCCTTGTTTAGCCTGGTGAGTGGAACATCAGCGTTCCTAACTATAGAGTCACCTATGACTAGAATGTTGGGTACGTTATGCCTTATGGGCTGTAGTTAAGTGGCACACTGAGTATGTGGGCTATGTGTCTTTTGGGTTGTGTTGGGGGGTGGAGGTTGCTTGCATTTCTGCTTTGGAGGTCTCAGTTGTTTGGGCAGATTTTTACTGAGAGCCTCTGTGACTGTAGGTGTGTGTTTTGTGCTTCTGTGTGTGTGTGTTTTGGTGGTGTAGGTTTTGAGGGACTATATGATGAGTGTGGTGCGGTGCAAGTGTTTACCTTCTCCTCTTGACTGTCTAGTCCAGTCCGGTGAAGAGAGCTTTGCTTCCAGTTTGGCTATATAAGAGCATCTCTCACAGGTCATAGTGTTGGTTGGTAGGAGGAGAGGGTTGTCTGTGTACATGAGACAATTGCTGCATTGTCCCAAGATGTCCAGATTCATTAGGTAGACAGGAGAAAACACTGGGAGCTGACCTTTAGACATGCCTGGATAGGTGCTTATTTATTAAGTACTAAAAACTGTTTTCCTCAAGACAAGTGAGGAAAGTTGAGTGCTGTAGTAATTTGTAGCTTATTTAGTGCTTACAATGAGTTCTGAACAAGTGCTGAACTCAAAGAAACAGATTTGAGTGCTAAAACTAAAAAGCTGGCTAGTTGCAAGGGAAAATTTGAAAAGCAGACTTATGCCACCAGGAATAGTTTAACCCTAGTTAAGTGGGGGGGGGGTAGGTCAGAAGGTCACAAACAGTTCTGGACACAGCAAATCTGTATCTGGACAAGACCTGCCACAGGAAAGGGGGAAAGCAAGCTTAGAATTTTTTTTTTTCAGTAACATTTTTTTTTCCAGTAAAGTGGAAATGGAGAAAGCTGGAACAGAAGTTAATTCAACATTAAGAATCTGCGTGGGTTGGCCTTCACAAATGTTCTCTATTAGATTGAATGAACTAATAACACTAGACTGGGAGGAGTGTCACAGATCAAATATACAGTATGGGTGGGCAACTGCAAAGCCACCATTCGCTTGTACTACAGAAGGTCAGGAGGCCTTGTTACTCTCGATAATAATGAAGACAGACTATCAGCAGAAAATGGCTGCCAGAAACATGGCAAACTCAAAACAAAACTACCAGGCCTAGACAACAGGCCTCTATCAAGATTATGCCACCTGAGCAGAAACCTCACTTTAAAAGCATAGAAAGAACACTCACAAAGAGAAAATACAAGTTTCAGTACGAAAAAGCAGTTTACAATTCTGTAATTAAATAAAAATGCAATTATAGTAATGCACACTATTACAGTTCCTAGCTGTAGCCAATGAATGAAAGTTTTAAACAGATCAAGGAGCAAGCAGACTCTAGAGAATGCTTTTAACTGTAAACAGACAATTATAGTAATGTACACTATTACAGTTCCTAGCTGTAGAACACAAAAACCTCAAAAAATCAAAATGCACAGAAAAGCTTGGCTAGAGCACTCACAAACAGAAAATACAACTCTCAGTATGAAAAGGCAGTTTACAGTTAAGTAATTCAGTAAACATGCAATTAGAGTAATGAAACAGTATCTAGCAATGAAAAATACAGTTAAAACAGTATAACCAGCACATAAATGCAGTGAAACAATGAAAAAGCTTTATAACAGTGCAAAATGTAGTAGATCAACTATATAGCACAATTATAAGCATTTCAGAAATGCAGTTCAGTGAAATAAGTGTAAGAAATAACTTATCCTGCTCTTGGAATCTTAAGGAATTTCTGCTTAGTTTCAGAAATGATATACAGTCCACAACCTGATAAATACAAGCACAACCTTTTCAAGACACAGGGTTTATATACCAGTAAGGATGGAAGAGTTAGAAGATCAAATTACTACTCAGCCCCTGCTATTACCCAATCACTCATACTACAGAAGGTCAGGAGGCCTTGTTACTCTCAACAATAATGAAGACAGACTATCAGCAGAAAATTGCTGCCAGAAACACAGGAAACTCAAACAAAACTACCAGGCCTAGACAACAGGCCTTTATCAAGATTATGCCACCTGAGCAGAACACAGAAACCTCACTTTAAAAGCATAGAAAGAACACTCACACAGAAAAAAATACAAGTCTCAGTATGAAAAAGCAGTTTACAATTTAGTAATTAAATAAAAATGCAATTATAGTAATGCACACTATTACAGTTCCTAGCTGTAGCCACTAAATGAACGTTTTAAACAAATCAAGGAGCAATCAGACTCTAGAGAATGCTTTTAACTGTGAACAGACAATTATAGTAATGCACACTATTACAGTTCCTAGCTGTAGAACACAGAAACCTTAAAAAACTCAAAAATGCACAGAAAAGCTCGGATAGAGCACTCACAAACAGAAAATACAACTCTTGGTATGAAAAAGCAGTTTACAGTTAAGAAATTCAGTAAATATGCAATTAGAGTAATGAAACAGTATCTAGCAATGAAAACTACAGTTAAAACAGTATAAAACAGTACGCAAATGCAGTGAAACAATAAAAAAGGCTTTATAACAGTGCAAAATGTAGTAGATCAACTGTATAGCACAATTATAAGCATTTCAGAAGTGCAGGTCCGTGAAATAAGTGTAAGAAATAACGTATCCTGCTCTTGGAATATTAAGGAATTTCCGCTTAGTTTCAGTAATAAAATACAATCCACAGCCTGATAAATACATATGAGAAGTAAAAACCTATATATTTCACCAGAAATATAGATGTTTTCTGTCACTGGGCTTATGAAACCCAATCCCTCCAGTTTGGGCTCATGTGCATTTAACTGCATTACAAAAGATAAAGATATGTATGTGTCTTTACAGCTGGAATGACCAACTAAGTACATGTTGTATCTGAGGATCAAGATATATTACTCTGAAAAATGTATTATACTTTGTACATTTCTAAAAAATGGGCCTTTATTGTTAGGTGTCGCCGGGTGCCTTGTGTAGCCTTTCAGATGTTCTGCTTTGCCAGTTGCTTCACAAAAAAAAAAAATATATATGCACCTTTTCAAGCTGACAATTCAGTATGTATCATACACCTATTATTGTTCTGTTCTTATGAAATTAGAACCAAAAACTATACTCTTTTCCATTAGACTTTTTTTATACTATAGTAAAATATGCATATTTTGCATGCTATGACAGCCATACCCATACTTCAGATTATCTTGTCTACTTTTCGTAAAAGCTATTGGGTTGTGAAAAGCAAAATGAAATTGGGATTATCAATTGTGTTATCAGGAAATTTTCACAAGAATATTGTCAAGTAGTGGAGAGAATGAGGTAAAGACCCATTTGGGGTAAAACTCAGACAAGAATGGCCTTTGCAAAACTGACAGAGTGAAACTTTTTACAAAACAGTCAACTGAAAACAGAAATGTAGCTTTCAGTTCTCTTCAGTCTAAAGTTACCAAAAAACATACATCAGTCACGTTGAAGTAATTTAAGATCTAAAGGGTGCTGCTATATAAAACTGATATTTCAGTCTTTGAATATCTTGAGGCCTATAACATTAGTTTTACATTATTTTCTTAATTAAAACTCAAGATGAAGCTCCTCCTTCATCTTCTTTGAGGGAAGGAACTTAATCCAGTGGTGTTTTATGGATAATGATGCTATTGATATCTTTTATTTTCATGAGTAAATGTTGTATAATTTGGAGATGCAGATTTTAAATCAAATAGCAAAATTAGCCAAAAACAGTATTCTGAGGCAGGCCTTCTGAAAATACTCAGCAGTTAAGGGTTTAAATGCGTCAAGAATAGTTACTGTTGTATCCATTACTATGATGGCATATTTGTACTCATTTTCAGTACAGAAATTACAGTGACTCAGATGGAGTCGTTCAATGATTATTAGACAATGTTTGTAAAGTAAGTCATTTTTGTAGGTTGTCTTTTTTATATCCAAAGTTTCATTGCTTATTTGGCAGCACTTGGAAAGTTCAGCACTTACATATTTTTGTGCACTCAAACAGTCTCACTGTCTATCTCAGTTAACCTAGAATACAATATTTGTTCAGCTATTGGGGCTTTTTTCTGTGCCATTGTACAGTTTGTGCACTAGCTCACTTTCTCATAGCTTAATAGTCACTGTTCTTTCTTTGACCTCCTTCATTTTGCCCCCCCCCATAATAATTTCCATTTGAGATATTATATAAATGACATATATAGTCTACAGGAACATTTTCATTACCTTGGTATACTGACAGTGTTTTGTACATTTCATGCAACTTTCTGGGTAGTTATATCATTGTTGTAGTCACATTTGGCTTTGGCATCATTATAATCCCCAATATTGGCAGAGTTGGTTCCATCACTTCTGGTTGAGTCCACTTTGGTTGTAGCATCTAGTAGACAAAATATATCATTCAAATATACTTCAACTAGATGGATACAAATATTTTTTACTGAGCACCTGCACTTCCCATTTGAGGGATTTGCTTGCCATACCCTTCTTATTTATGTATACTAAGTCCAAGATTTCACAACTTCAGAAAATAATGAAAATTCCCAAAATTTATATTTACTACTCACACATTAATACAATTGAAAACAGTGATTGATGAGTAGCAACTCCTGAAAGTACACTTGATGAGCTTAAACTTTGTCCAGTTTACACCTGACCAGGGGTAGGGAGGCCAATGGAGCTTACAGCCTCATGCTATCAAGTTTTATAGTATTGCAAAGTAACAGACCGATGTTGCCAGTATACACCTGTCAAACAGGAATCCTGCACCCCTTAACCCAGTCTTTTATGCATTATAGCTCTAAATTGTGGATGCAGTTTTGATGTCACATCCAAGCCTGGATTAACAGTTCCATATGTTTCAACTTAATGTTATCTCTCCCTGGAAAACCTCTATTTTATACCTCTCAAGCTTGTGGAAGATTAAAAGATATAAATGTTCACATTTTAATAAACATCTGCTGCTAAAAATCATGTCTACTACAGAGTGAAGAGCCATTTTAAAGAAGTGCATATAATCCATATATGAATGATTTATTTGATGTTGCAGACAGGAGATAAGTAAATTATGTGATCAGTAAGGCCTAGCCCTCAGGAACTCCTACTGGTAGTATAGAGGATGCCTTGCTAATTTCATTATGAAGGTTAGAGATTGCCTTTTGAATTTTGAATGTGTAAGAGTTTGTTTAGATAATTTGATGTGTTGTGGCAGTTGTCATGAGGATGCCAAATCAGTGCAGGTGATTTATGGAAAGTAATTAAAGTGCCAGTGGACTTTTTAAGGTAAACATAAACTGACCAGTTAGGTTGTCTTTTTCTGTCAGTGGTGTTAAGGGAAGGATTTATTATGGGTATTAGGGCCTTGGATATGAAATGATAGGAGCGTTTTAGAAAATAAGGATGAAGGTTATTTGTATGCATAGCTCTAAATCAAGAAAACTTTAGTAAGATAAAATGTTGACTCATTATACCTGAAATCAGTCTGGAAGTTTGCACAGAGGATTAAGACTCTGATCTGATAATGAGTTGCTTCCTGTAGTCAAGAGTAGAGGGTTTTATGCTTTCTACCTTCATTTTCAAGGTCTGCTACAAGTGCCCAAGTCCCAGGCACTTGAAGACTGGTATCTTGTAGACAGGGATCAGCCATCAGGTGAGGTGTGGTAGTCATGTGTAGGGGGTGGAGCTGCCATATCATGTCCAAACACAGTAGTCAAGTTGAAGCAAGGTGAATGCGACAGCCATATGGAGGGATGCGGGGGGGGGTGCAGGTTAGAGTGCCTGGCAGTGATCAAGAGGAGTATGTAGGTTTTTGGGAGCCAGAGAAGGTTTGGTGTTTGGGAGTGATCAGTGGTTTTAAGTTTATGAAGTGCAAGGGAAGTTTTAGGTTTAGGAGTGTGAGAGGAGTTTATAGTTGGGGAGTAGGAGAGGAGTATTAGGTTTAGGGAGCACTCAGGAAATTTAATTTTAGGGGAATAGAGTTTTAGGTTTAAGGAGTGACTGGGGACTTCAGGGTTGGAGGGTATGAAGTTTTAGACTTGGGGAGTGATCAAGTATTTTACAGTTAGGGAGCAAAAGGGGATTGCTATGGTTAAGGACTGGGACCTCACTACAGTGTTAAGGTTAGAGTTAGGGCTCTGCTATGACTATGCAGTTCAGTAAGGTCAGGCGGGGAGGGCTTGGTGACAAAGTGTAATAGGGCTAGTGGAAATTAAGGTACTTCTGAAGCTGAGATTCATGCTTGGCTGCAATCTGTTTAATTTCTTATGTTTTTCACTCTGTTTTACATTAAACTAGATAAAGCTTCCACTATCATTCTTATAGTTTTCGCATCCTCCACAAGTATTTCAGACTTTTAACATCTTGTTTCTGGCTTTAGAATCATCTAAACATTTTCCTGCACATTTACAGCCTCAAATCACTGTTATATGCATCCAAAGCTCTGTCCCACTCGTTTGAGAATTGAATGTATCGTCTGTATTGCAGGACCTACTGCAAGAACTGCTTGGTTGGAGCTATTTCCCCATGTACATGCATTTACATCCTGGCATTATTAGGTTTTTAGGATTGCTTGGCAGCTATATATAAAACTTCCTTGTTGTTTTAAGCCTTTTTTTACAGTCTGTTATAGTCCTAATTTCTGGCCTTATTGCATCATTGTGAAAATGTGACTCTCCTAATCCCTCAAAACTCTGGCTGCCTTCTGCTGTTTTGACCATCCAATGGTTAAGTCTTGCATTTCCTAAAATGTCAGCTATTTGTCTTTGTCAAAAGTTACTGGGAAGGAGATAGGTGGAAAGTTTTTTGTATTTGTGTCTCCTGCATGGGTGAATATAGAAGGAATAGGGTGACCAAGTGTTACAAACAGAGGGAAAATCATAACTAAAGCAGGGCTTTTCCCTGTCTTTTTATGGAACTTACAGTGAAAGGAATCTATCACTGATGTTTGTTCAGAACCTGTTTCCCTATGACCCTGGGTATTGCTGTGCTTTTAATGGCAGGACAATATTAGGCAAGCCTCATACTGTCTTGGATTTGCTTGACATGGCTGACCTAGTGTTTACTTTGGAGACCTGTTAGGTAGCAGCTTTGGACCTTATTTGTCTTTGTGTTCTCCACTGGCTGTCTGTGTTATTCTCTGTCTCAGAGGGGTTGTATTAGTAGAGGAGTGGCCATTTGTTTTTCATCTTCTCTTGGTGAGTCACAGGTGAATGTCAGAAGCTCAAACACCTTTGACTGTGTATTTGATGTAAGAGTGAATTGTACAATTCTCCTGTTTTACTGTCCAAGTAGTAATCTTCAGATTTTTTTGCAAATGTTTCCTGAACACCTGCAATGCGTATTTCCTCATAGTTTCAATGCCTGAGTTAAAAATAGCTCTGATTAACTCATCACCAAACTCCTTAGTGTTTCAACATTATTCATGCCCCTAACCTTCTCTCTTCTATAAAGGAATCTATGTAGGAGTTTGTGAGTGTGTGTGTGTGTGTGTGTGTGTGTGTGTGTGTGTGTGTGTGTGTGTGTGTGTGGGTGTGTGGGTGCATGTTTCTACATTTTTGCCTATTACATGTAAAAACATGATAAATAATAAAGGTAATGATAAGGAAACATGGAACAGGATGACTCTTTTGACTTGATCTTCCACATGGGTCTTGCTATCAAAGACCTGATGATGCAACCATTACCTGGACCACTTAAGGTTTGGTTTCTCACTGATGCAGTCACCCTTTACTGAGCTTGTTCAAGAAAAGGATTTCTATAATATTTCATGTGGCAGTTTTATTCCCCAGTGGACTGGCTCCATGAGATGAACATGTTGATGTTGATAATCCATGGACTTTGGTGTTACTTAGTTTCTGTATTCCATTGTTCCATCTATGCCAAGTTCACATATGCACTAGGCATATTAGACCACAAGAACCAAAGTCCAAGCTTGAGCTCTGTGAGTTGCATAAGCATAGGTGGTAGAGAGATCTCCTGTAGTGGAATAGTTACTTGAAGCAAGAAAAACTTTTTTGGCTGTCCAGCACGAGACTTCCCAAACGAAGAGCTTTCATTGAAAAAAGGCTTAAACAGAGACATGTCTGCTAGTTAAATGCTTTTTTGCTGACATGGTTGCCCAGATTAGGTGCTCTTTCCCCACACAATACATCTGTGGTGCAGTAATAATTTTTCGTATGTAGATTATCCTGAATTGTTGGACTGAATTTATCAAAGCTGTCTCTGAGGAAGTCCTAGATATGATTTCATCTTTACACTGCACTCTCTATGGGGTAGGTATCTCCACTGACCAAAATTAAGGCTCATGTGAGTAGCTGCTAAGATCAGGAAGGCAGTCCTATTAAGAAAGTAACAAGTCAGTCTGAAGTATGTCTGGGAGCTAAGGGCACATTTTTCTTACTCATAAAATTAAGAAAATAAATAAGATTGATTGGTGTATTGCTGAATGGATTGCAGCTTTTAAGTTTTTAAAATCATTGCTTTTATTGTTTAATGTAACCTATACAGATTTTTTCCTATTGCAAACAGTACATTTGAGACTCTGTGGTGTAGTGCAAAGTCATCACCAAACAAAAGCTAAAGCTCAGGACGGAAGGCAAGGACCACAGATCCATGGAGCATATGAACATATTTTCAGCATCTCTGCTGTCTTTGTCTTTTTTTGTTTTTTTTTTTTTTTGTGATTCCTCTTTCATAATTTTCCATCAAGCTAATACAGGTAAAACATCATGAAGTGTCAGAAAAAGATTGCAAAACCACTTACATTCTATGCATAATTACGTTGATTTGTACTTAATGGACTGCTAAAGTCACTCTTATTCTAGATATAGGCTGTGTTGTAATTCAAATGAAATATAAAAAGCAGAGTTCTCTGCTAAGGGCAGCCTCCCATTTAAGTTCTGAGAACTCCAGGAGTTTGAAGGCATGACCAGAGGCTGTGATTTTATGAAGTAATAAGAATCACATGGCACAATGTCTGGAAAAGAGAAGCCATACCCCACATAGCACATTATGATTTTCCTAGGATAGGAGAAGCATATCTCTTAACTCACCAGAATTCACTCAATGTCCAATTTTTTCCTCATAGTTTTGTCACGTTTCTCATAAAGTTTGTGGTTTTCTGACAAATCATTCAGGAATGAATTCATTAAATAATGACAGATATTTGTTTTACATTGTATATCCTTCAGAAAAATGCATGGTAATACAAAACCAGTTATTCTTCAGTTTTCTAAGTTTCCCAAAAGCAGCAAATAGAAGAAAGAAGCATTCAGAACAGACCACTAGCAAAATCCAAGTTTATTTAAGCACTTTTCGTCAAGTTTCAAACTTTATCCATGAAGTCTGAAACTTGACAAAAAGCGCTTAAATAAATAAACTTGGATTTTGCTGGTGGTCTGTTCTGCACGCTTCTTTCATCTATTTGCTGCTTTTGAGTGGTTTTACTTTGTTTATTTCTTAGTTTTCTAAGTTTATAAGAGCAATATTTAAAATCTTTCCCTGAGTTCTGGCCTTTTTCCCCTCCCCATTATTTTTGGCTTTGTCCAGAATTCTTGCACTAACAGGTTGAAAGGTAGGAAGAAAAGTCAGTTGTGCATCATTGCCTGCAGCAACAAACTATGTATAAATTCTTTTGAAGCACTACAGGCCAGGAAATGATTTCAAAAGGGATAATATAGCAAGTGCATGACTAGATGACTTAAGTAGTTACTTGGAGTAAGGTACATCTGATCACTTATTCCAGATGTGTCTTAAAATATTCATATGGACTTAGTAAAATCCAAATAGCATTACAACATGATTGCTCATCTTTGCATCAACTATGGTGTCATTACAGATATTAGTAAAAAACTGCAAATGTAATAACATAAGTGTAATGTTCTTCTTGACAAATGTTAGCAAAATGTAAATATAAAACCGAGAACCATCATCAGTGCTGTAGAGAGATAAAGCTCTGACTAAGGCCCAGGCTGGCTGAGTTCAATTATTGGCTCAGGTGCTTCATGGCAGGGCAGGCAGGCTGGGTGTATCCAGATGGGGGTGAGGGTGTATGCTCACACACAGCTGTGTGGTCAGTTCCTGGTTGAGAATGGTTACATGCAGGTAGTGCTGTCTACAAGTGGAGGTGGGGGGTATTGGCTGAGTCACGCAAGGATGACATCCCCATAAGTCCTTTACACAGTGCCCCCTGGATATGTGGCTGTGTGCAGGGATGGGAGTCAGGAGTGCAATACGAAAATGCACCTTGGCAGCAATATAACTTTTTTTGAGCAAAAGTTGGAGTTATTCCAGAGGAGATAAGGAGACTCTCGTAGATTTGGTGAACAAGAAGATGTCCTGGAAGCAACCAGCAATCAGCTATGGGGATTCAGAAAAAAATAATGTGTACCTGTATATTTTAAACATAGACAATACTCAAAACTTCCAGCACACTAGGAATTGTACAGGTGGGTTTTTATTAGGTCAAATGGCTTCCCAAATACACAGACCTGTTTTGCATCTAAAGCGTCATCAGTATAATCCAGTTACCTTATCAAAGAGAGCTTATTATATAAGCTTAAGGTCAAGACATGTGACTAATCAAAATGATTTCTAGAGGACTGGAAGTTTTGTCTGGATGTTTATATAGTTATTCTGTGCACCTTTGAGGAGATATTGTCAACACTGGTAATGTCGAGCTTTACAATTTGACATTTTTCAATATTACTAGAGTGACATGAATATCAGGTGATGTTCAACTAATATATTCAAAGGAGCAAGTCCCCCTGCACCCCTCACACCCCCTGCATATTATATATACAAACTCCGAGATCCCACTACAGTGAGGAAAAGGATATATTTCATGGTACCCACTGTAGTGCAATCTCCAATCAAAACGTTGACGTCAGATGTGCGAATACACACTGGGATTCACTGAACTGGATTTGACTGTCATGGTTTCAGGAATCTGGACAGCCCATTCGACCATCCAGGTTTTGAATGGAAGCCTTTCAACTTTTTCAAGGTAAACCTATATTATATATATATATATATATATATATATATATATATATATATATATATATATATATATATATAGGTTCATAGGTTCATAGGTTGGTACTAGGCTATCGGCCCTAGGGCCTATGCAAGCCTAGCCATAAAAAAATCCTGGATATTTCTTCCCACAATATTTACTTCTCTGGACCCCTGCCTAGCAGGGTGACTGACGTGATCCCCGGGGTGAATTTCCTATCTCCCATCCAATCATCAAGGTTCTTTTAGAAGAGGGCCAATGAGGTGCTCTGCTTGACATGTATGGGCAGTCTATTCCAGAGTATGGGGAGTCTCTGAGTCAGGAACCTATCCCTCCAGCATGTTTTGTTCATTGTGATGACAAGGTTTAGATCCCTGGAGCTTGTGACTCTGTGGGATTGGGATTTCTTTAAGTGGAGCATGTCCAACAGCTCAGGGTTTGACATGGCCTTGCATGTTAAGCAGAGATCGCCTCTGAGTAGACGATATGCCACAGAGTATAGCTGGAGTTTTTTTAGACGGTCAGCATATGGCATCTGCTTTAGGCCTGTGTTTCTTCTAGTGAGGTATTTCTGTGGCCTTTCCAGCTGTTGCAGATGTCTTGTGAAGTACATACCAAATGGGGCATTGTACTCAATAGTGGGTCTAATGAGGGATGAGTACAGTGGGACAATGACCTCCTTTTTTCTGGATGAAACGCCCTTAGTGATGAGGTGTGCCACATAGAAGGATTTCCTGACTGTTGTGGCGATGTGGTTATTGAAAGTGAGACCACTGTCCACCTGTGTCCCTAAGTCTCTCATCACACTTTCGATGTTTAGTGTCCTGCCACCTATGTGGTAATTCATGGGTACATGTTTTTTTCCAAAGAGGATAACTATACATTTCTTGGCATTAAGCTTAAGCCCATGGCTCTGGCACTAGGCATCTGTTTCTGTAAGGCCCTTTTGTAGAATATCCACATCATTTCGGGATTCAATAATGGCTCCCAGTTTGCAGTCATCTGCAAACTTTGTTAGCCAGAGTCCCTTAGTGTTGGCCTGTACTTCAGAGAAGTAGATGCCAAACAAGAATGGTCCCAGGACTGAACCCTGAGGTACTCCACTTGTCACTTGTCTGGAGTTGGATTTGGAGTTGGCTACTTTTACAGTCTGGGTTCTGTCAGTAAGCCAGTTGGCAACCCATCGAGTGACATAGGGATTTATGCCCAGCTTAGTAAGTTTATCTATGATTCCAGAGTGGGGGATGGTGATGAAGGCCTTGGCGAGGTCCAGATAGGCTGTGTGGACCAACTTACCCTCGTCCACAGCTCTGGAGACTGATTCAAAGAAGTCGATCAGATCCAGGAGACAAGATCCGCCCTTCACAAAGCCAAACTGGGTGGGGTCCAGTGTTTGAAGGTTGCCAATGTCTTTGTTTATAAGTTCCATGATAATGTGTTCCATGCCCTTGCAGATCAGGCTTGTCAGACTGATGGGACGGCAGTTCCTGGGATCCAAGGCAGATCCTCCCTTGTGAAGCGGGATAACTGTAGCTGTGTGCCACTCAGTGGGCACAAAGCCTGAGGTGAGGCTATGATTAAACATGACACTTAGGTGAGGTGCCAGTTCATGTTGTAGTTCATGTAGTACACAGCCTGGGAAGTCATCTGGTCCCATGGATGCTGTATTCTTAGCTTTGGAGAGTGCGGTTTCTACCTGTGTGGCCATGATTATCGGAATTTGGCAATCTTTTGGTATTGAGATGGGCCCTTTAGAGGGTGAGACGGGGGTGAAGTTGGCATTAAATCGATCTGCCAGGATATTGGCAATATCCTTGGGATCAGTATATTTAATGCCATTCTGTTGTAGCTCAGAGCAGATCTGAGCATTGCCATTTAGACTCTTTACATAACTATGGAATGCCTAGTGGTTGTCTTTGGAATCTTTGGCAATTTTATTTTCATAACTAGCTTTTGGGGATTTTATGAGGGATCACAGCTTCTTACTGAGGCTGGTGAGGGAGTTTTTTGCATCCTGGGATTTTCCTCTTTTCTGCAACAGTTTCTTCCTTCTCTTGTATAGCTTGTTTATAGCAGGGGACCACCAGATTGGCTTTTTTTTTTTTGGAGAAGAGCATCTTGGTTCTATTTGGGATGGCACGATTCATGCATGAGTGCATGTGCTCGTACAGTGCCTTAGTGTAGGATTCTGCAGCCGAACTTCCAGATCCCATCTGTGTGAGTGTTGTGAAGTTTGTCACTTTTGACTTCAGTAGCATAAAGTTGGCTTTGGAGAAGTTTTTTAAGGAGGTTTCCTTACTGGGGGATGGGGGTGGGATGTGGATGTCAAAGGTGATTTGCTTATGGTCAGACCTGACCAATGAGGGGGTGACCACTTGTGTGGAGCATCTATCTCCCATGTTGGTAATGACCAGGTCTAGGATATTGGAGCCCCTGGTGGGACAATGGATTAGTTGATCCAGGGCGTTGGAATTTATGAATTCCAAGAACCATTGGGAAAAGGAGTTGGTACCTGGGTAGTTTTTACTTAAATCAGATTAGCTCCGGTACAATAAAGGCTGTCTTCCCTCTAGTAGTTCCTTAGTTTCATAAACAAACCATGTCGAAAATTCTATATTCAAAGACTTTAATAGTGCGACTTAGACAAAGACATAAACATGAAAATAATCAGATTAAGCACATTCATCTCCTTCCAGAGACCTTATCAGAATCACCAATAACATGTTCACCATTTCTTTTATATAATAACAGTTAAAAGTTCATGGGCTGGCTATTAACATATCAATTATTCAATTGTTTAATGAACAAAATACAAGATTTAAGGTAGTATACCAGTGGTGAATTTTTTAAAACTGTATGTGATATTTTCAATGACTGTGGGCTAGCCATTTTAAAAATGATGATAAAACATAATGAACAGAAAATGGAACAAGTTAAAAAAGAAATAGATAGATTGTATGGTGAAATAAATGATGACCTATTATTTACTATGGATGAATATAAAAATATGTACTATAGAGTATTACAGGATGTTGATAATACTGCTACATGCAGTTATAACAGAAACATTTCTAAATTAGAGTGGGATTTGAATGAATATTGGTGCGGAATAGCTTACAACAATGAACAGAGGAATGTTAGAGGGCAGAGAAGGTTTGGTGATGGACAAAATTACTCCCACCAATACGACTATGATATACATAGGAACAGAGAGACGAGTGGGTTTAAGGGACAAGGTGGAAACCACCATTACACATATGACAATGATGAATATATTAATGACACAGGAAGTAACACCAATGAGAGGGTCCCTTTAGAAGGGGAGGGACCGAGTAGGTCCGAGAGGTTACGGAATCGAGCCCAACAACCCTCTTATGCCCAGGTAATGGGCAATTATCAGTACAACCAGTATGGGAAGAGAACATACAGGTAGCAGAGGTGTAAACTGACAATATATGGTTAGGAAACAATAATGAAGGACAGACTTTTGAATTTGATGAACAAAGAACAGTTATTCATACCTCAAACAATTTTAATATATTTAATTACACAGAAATTAATATTAATGAAATTTATTTTAAACTAGTTATTAAGGGGTTTATTTTTGTTCCCACAAGGAAACCCAATATAGAAAATATTTTATTGGATATAAAGATTTTTACTAGAAAATTAAATTTTACACATATGTTTGGAAACGAAAAACTAAAAGGAAATGATAATGTGTTGAAAAGACGAAGTTTGTACAACTCCCCTTCATCATGATATCATGAATTTTGAGAACTGTGTTTTAAAGAGAATTAGGAACAAATATAAACAGGACAATAAAAAACAGACAAGTAATTTAAGTAAGGAAGAAATTGAATTGCTCAATGAATTGAGTGGAAACAGTAAAATCTGGGTAATGAAACCTGATAAAGGTGGTGGGCTTGTACTTATGGATCAATGGGACTATACAAATAGAATGCTTGAAATTTTGAATAAAGACAATTGTTATGCATTGGTCTCTAGGAATGAAATCAATATTTCATACAGAAAAATAGATTTCATATTGGAGGATAACCTATTACAGGGTTTAATTGACATGGACTTGTATCATTTTTTGAGAGTTCTCAAACCAGTTATTCCAGCTATATTTGGTATACCAAAATACACAAGTCCACTGTTAATCCACCTATGAGACCTATTGTGTCTTCCCAAGGGTCAAAAACACAGCCTTTGGCAATATATGTAGACACAAAACTGAAGAGATTTCATACAAAATATCCACATATTTTAATTGACTCGTGGGATTTTTTGAAGAAAATAGGAACAGATCCATATGGAGATGAAATTAGGTTTATAACAATAGACATGAAAGACTTATTTTCTGTTATTCCTCACACTGAGGGTTTAATATGGTTCGAGAAAATGTTAGTGGAAATGAACCTTCTGACAGCTGATGAATTTAAACTAGTACTGGAAAATATGGAATTAGTATTAAAGAACAATTACATATTTTTTCAGAGAGATTACTACCACCAGAAGGATGGGGTTGCAATGGGGTCTGCATGTGCGCCTATATATACTAACATTATTATGCTTTACTGGGAAAAACAGTATTTATTTAGATATGAATCTTATAAATATATTAAAAGTTATTATCGGTTCTTGGATGACATTTTTATTTTAAGGGAAGGTTCTGAGGAAAAAATAGATGAATTTATGTATTTCATTAATCATAGTACCACATTTTTACAATTTACTCATGAAATAGGTACAGATGAAATACATTATTTGGACATTAACTTAAGAAAGGATTATAAAGAGAAGACTTATAAGTCCAAAATACATATAAAAGAACACCACTCTAATGCATATTTGCATTATGAGAGTGACCACCCATATCAATTAAAAAAGAACATTGTTAAAGGGCAAATAATACGGATAGCCAGAATGACATCGGATAAGATTGATTTTTTAAGTGAAATAGAAAATGTACAAAGGATGTTTCACCAAAGAGGCTACCCAGTTGAAGTGAGTAAACCTATCAAGGAATATGTTATAGAAAGATGGGCAACTATATATATCCCGCTATTGAGTAACAAAAATAATGAAAATAGTACAAGTGTGGTTGAGAGTGAAGACAGGTTGAACAACGAAAGCAGGGTCAGGCCTTTACCAAACTTAACATTAACATATTACAAAGGTATTGGTTGGTTGAGGAAATGTATTAATGAAACGTGGGAAATGTTTAAAAATATGCCAACCAGGGTTAATGTGTTTCAAAATGATTTAAGATATAGTTATAGAAGAAACAAAAATGTTAAAAATATTATAGAGAAGGAAAATAAAACACAGTTAGGGGGAACAGTTTTGAAAATGGGCACTTTCAAATGTGGAAGATGTTCACAATGTCCCTTCATAGCAGGAGAAAAAGAAGTGAGAATTCCCAGTTTTAAAATGACACTAAAAGCTAAGAAGTATAATAGCTGTTACTCAAAAGGAGTGGTTTATTTAGCATATTGCAAAATATGTTGGGGGTATTATATAGGCAAAACTTAAAGGCATTTTAGGAAGAGAATTTATGGGTATATTAGAGATATTAATAGGAAAAATGAAAATAATGCTCTTTATAGACATATTCTAAAATGTAAAGAGGCTGAATTTAAGTTTTGGGTTCTCGAAGAAGTAGAGCAATCAGAAAGAGGTGGAGATATGGTTGCCACCCATCCCGTTGTCAGCAGGACACTCACGGGTTGAGGCCTCTCATCCCGCTTCCCGCAGTCACCAAGCGTGGAACTTTAAAAGTCCCATTTTTTCCCTTTTCGCGTGATCGTGAATTCAATTGCTGTGGAAAAGCCGAAAATACTTCCGGTTTTTCCACAGCAATGCAGCTACGTCACCACACGGACCTGCAGTTAGAGGGATTCCCTGCTAGGTCAGTGTGGTAATGCAGCACAGTAATTGGCTGCAGGGATTGGAGGGGGCGGGAACTTGCTACAAAGAGCCCCATAAAGGTTGCAGCTGTAGAGCACTAAGCTCTACACAGCTGCGAATGAAGATCTGATATTCTCTTTCTCCAGCCAGCCCAGCCAGCCAGGAAAGAAGCCAGAGATCTGATATTCTCTTTTTCCAGCCAGCCAGCCCAGCCAGCCAGGAAAGAAGCCAGAGATCTGATATTCTGTTTGCCCAGCCAGTCAGCCAGCCCAGCCAGCAAGCCAGCCAGCCAGCCAGCTCAGCAAGCCAGCCAGCCCAACAAGCCAGCCAGCCAGCCAGCCAGCCCAGCAAGCAAGCCAGCCAGCCAGCCAGCCAGCCCAGCAAGCAAGCCAGCCAGCCAGCCAGCCCAGCAAGCCAGCCAGCCAGCCCAGTAAGCCAGCCAGCCAGCCCAGCAAGCCAGCCAGCCAGCCCAGCAAGCCAGCCAGCCCAGCCAGCCAGCCCAGCAAGCCAGCCAGCCAGCCAGCCCAGCCAGCCAGCCCAGCAAGCAAGCCAGCCAGCTCAGCAAGCCAGCCAGCCAGGGAGCCTGCCAGCCAGCCCAGCCACTACTTGAACATCCAACTAGCCATTACAGCAGGAAGCAAGCAAGCTAGCCCAGCAATAACTGTGATAGTGGTAAGTACATAATTGCATTTTGTGGCTTTAGTTATTTAAAATGGGAATAGTGTGCTTTAAGTTTTTAATGTTTAGAGATAGATGGGGATGTAGTATGCAATATTTAAATATGTGAAGTGGTTATTTTGAGATTTTTGAGTACTAGTTTAAAATGGGAATAATTTATGGTTTCATTTTTTTTAATGTTTAGATGTAGATGGGGGTGCAGTATGCAGTATTTAAATCTGTGCAGTGGTAATTTTGATATTTTTGAGTAGTAGTTTTTAAAGATATAAAACCTTAATGTATATGTAATTGTTATTATTCTTGGGGGGTTATGATTTGGAAGCATTACTTTTAAAAGGCTGAACTGTGTATAGAAGTTGTTTGATTCTGTTGGGGGGCAGTGAAATATAAATTTAGTGTGACACATTTCTATTGTCGTAGCTTTTTCTGGGTATTGTCTGTTTGCAGATAGAAAATGTTCGAGCATAGTTTGCACTTTTTTGTATGGAAATGTGTGCAATTTAATGCTGTTTTGAGGAAGTTACAATATACTGTTTAGGTAATTTTTCCTGTTAGTTCCTGCAAGTCCATGTGTATATGGTACAAGTCTACCTTTTGAGGGGGAATGTTAACGGTTAATGTAATTCATTTATTATTCTAGTAGGTACATATTGCCAATTTGCCAAAGCTGTTTCAAGATTGTTTTCATTTATACTTGTAAATGTGTGCATTTAACTTATTATGCGTTTTTAATAAGGTTAAAATGTACTGCTTTGCTTGTAATGTGAATATGGGTGTATTGCTTTTACTTGGGCCTGTTTATTGCATTGCTGTGCTGGATAAATTACTCTTAATTGCTATGTTTTGAGATAAAAGGAGCCCATGGAGTCTGCTGTACATTGTAGTTTATATTACTTCTCTTGCAAGAAGTATTTTTAAAAGTTAAAATGTTTATGGACTTTCCCGTTTATTTTTTTTTTGTGGATGGATGCTCAGAAGTTAATGCAATGTATTTGAGATTGTGCTAAACCATGTCGTTGTTACAGGGTAGTTTGCGTTTATAAGTAGCAAAGTTTGTATTTGTTTTAGTGATGTCTTCAACGTTTATTTATTGTTACAACTGATTAGTGTGTTTGCAGAAATAGTTCACTTCATTTAAATGGTTTGAGTTTTCAGAATGCTGTAATGTCACAATGTTGCATCCATAACTAATACTGCATCTCCTTTAACAACTCTGGTGATGTCGTGGTGGGGGTGGCCAGTGTCGTGTTGGCCACACCCCTATGATGTTGACCACACCCCCATGTCTCACTTTGCTCTTGTTAAAAGGTGGCAACCCTAGGTGGAGACTGGCAGACAAAGTTGGAGTTTAGGGAAATGATATGGCAATTGAGACTGGATGCCTATAGTGGAAAGGGTATGAATGACCACATTTCCATTATTCCAGCTCTAAAAGTATTTTCTGTGGACCCCAAAAGACACAATGTTAAAAGTAGTTAATTAATTGCACACAGCCCCTAGAGTGTAATATTTAGTGGCAAGATAAGGATATGTTACAACTTGGTATCATGACAAGGATATGTTACTACATAGACACAGTTATACATGCTGGGGGATTTTTTTTATATATATTTTTTTTATATATGTTTTTTATATATATTTTTTTACATTTTTTTTATATATATTTTATATATACATTTTTAATATATAATTTACATATACATTTTATATAAATTCATATTTATATATATATATATATATATTTATATATTTTTTACATATACGTATATTTTTATACAATATACAAACATTATAATAACACAATAATATA
Source organism: Protopterus annectens (assembly GCF_019279795.1). NCBI lineage: Eukaryota > Metazoa > Chordata > Ceratodontiformes > Protopteridae > Protopterus > Protopterus annectens. The sequence goes on along the minus strand of NC_056749.1, from coordinate 605,269,616 downwards.
AAATACACATAATATAAAATACACATTTTTATAGGTAGCAGAATAGACAAGTATTTATTTAACTATTTTACCTAACATCAGTTTCATTACGTATTTTATGTATATTTGTGTGTTTTTTGTGTGTTTTTTATGTATTTATGTATTTATATACTATTATACAAGGGTCAGTTAGGAAGTTTTAACAGTTTTAAACGTATGAAATGTTATTGTCCTTCAAGTATTGTAACCATACATGTTTATAGAACTAAAACAAAAAATTGATCCTGTTTCACCACTGGTATGCTGATTTAAATCTTGTATTTCGTTCATTAAACAATTGAATAATTGATAGGTTAATAGCCAGCCAATGAAATTTTAACTGTTATTATATAAAAGAAATGGTGAACATGTTATTGGTGATTCTGATGAGGTCTCCGGAAGGAGATGAAAGCGCTTAATCTGATTATTTTCATGTTTATGTCTTTGTCTAAGTCGCACTATTAAAGTCTTTGAATATTGAATTTTCGACATGGTTTGTTTATGAAACTAAGGACCTACTAGAGGGAAGACAGCCTTTATTGTACCAGAGCTACACTGATTTAAGTATCTGGTGCATTTGTTCCTTTTGGATACCTGAGTAGTTTTCCCAATTAATGGCAGGGTAGTTGAAATCACCGAGTATTAGGGTGTTTGGTTGCATCTTAATATTTTCCAGTATGTTTAGAAAGGTGTAGTGAGAATCTTGGGACATGGTGGGGGATCTGTAGCAAGCTACAATTTAGATTGCAGTCTTACCTAGTGTTAGTTTCACCTGGAGAATATCAGATGCATTGTGTTGGGCAACTAGCCTGGAGGTGTGAATATCCTTGGTGAATATGGACACTCCTCCACCTTTAATGTTTAGGTCTTGGTTTTGTGGCTGAAAAGTGTGGTAAGAATTGTAGCCTGGTATTGCAGGGGTGCTCTCTGGAGCCTTGAACCAGGTCTCAGTTACTGCACAGATATCAATGTTCTCCATTTTTAGGAGTGCCTCGAGAGAGTGCATTTTGAGGTTTAGACTTATAGCATTGAGTAGCATTACCTTCAGATTTTGCATGCTTGTATCTGTTACAGTAATGGTTTTATCCTTTGAACCTTGCCTAAAAAAGGCACTATAGGGGTGGCAAGATCTTTAGCCAGTAACCTGAATCCCAGGGGTGACAGGTGCAGACCATCTCTGGCAAAGCATCGTGGTTTGTCGATCATGTCTTCCCAGGCAGACAGATACTGGATCCCCTTTGAATGACACCACAAGCTTAGCCAATTGTTGAAGTCAATCATTTTGTCCTTATACTGTGGTATCATTCTGGGCGAAGGCAGGATGCTACTCAGGGCTAGGGTCATACCTGCCTGGGTCACATGATCCAAGAGCTCTTCCATGTCTTTTTTCATGTAGTCCAGGGAGGTACGTCTCAAGTCATTCACACCAGCATGGACAATGACAGAGTCGTATTTGTACTTGTGTGTGTATATATATATATATATATATATATATATATATATATATATATATATATATATAGATAGATATAGATACATATATATATATATATATATATATATATATATATATATATAGATAGATAGATAGATAGATATCTACACACACACACACACACACACACACACACACACACACACACACACACACACACATTGCTAGATAAATATAGATATGGAAGCTGTAATTTTAGTTAAAACACCAAAATGTCAACCATTGTTATGTTGTCATACTCTGGTCAGCAATATAAATGATGATTTGCAGGTGTGCGAGGTCAACAATCTCTGGGGTTATGAAATATGCCTCTTTCCTGGTGATTGTGCAGTCTTGGAGTTAGTATATATATTTACCAGGGGATGTACATGGTGGGGTGCAGCGGGGCTTACCTCTTCCAAAAAACAGTGTTCTTGTCTTTATTTTTTTTAGTTTTAAATTGAATTCATAGAGGATTTTCCTTGCCCATGCATGGTGTGCTGTGCTGACATTTGTACATTTGAACTTTTGAGGGTGTCGTTCCTGACATTGATATTTGGGTGTTTTGATCATAGTAGGTACACCCAGTGTCAGGCTGGCACAGTGGCACAGCGGATAGCATTGCTGCCTCACAGCAAGTGGCTCCCCAGTTCACTTCTTGGCTGGGGTGCTTTCTATGTGGAGTTTGCATGTTGTCCCTGTGTTCAAGTGGGTGTGCTCTTGCTTCCTCCCACATTTCCGACAGATGCAGTAGGGGATGATTACACGCTCTAAATTGGCCATAGATATGAGTGCGGAGTGTGGATGAAGTACTGTGACAGGGCTAACCACCCAGTGATGTAAACCTTGGCTCTAGATGACTTGTCACTGTTGAACCCCATGTGCAAAAATGAGAAAAAAGGGTTGTGGATGGATATAAATATATATATATATATATATATATATATATATATATATATATATACACATACATATATATATATATATATATATATATATATATATATACATATATATATATATACATATATACACATATACTTGCATATGAGTACATATAATGATATAATGACTGTGGAGGATTGATCATAACATTTATAACATTACCATAATTTTGCCTTCCTCTGAAGTTTGTCCATGCTCCCTACAGGAGTTTGTAAATTTACACATAGGCAAAATGTAAATGTATGATTTTCTGTGTATTGAAATAATTGCCTGGTCTGACATCCCATCCAGGAATAATTCTCTATTTTAAGACATTGCTTGGATTGTCTCTAGTTGCTGTATAATGGTGCACAGGATAAACCAGTTACTGGAAAATTAATGAATGTATGAGTGAATGAATAATTATTAACTTGATAAACACTAACAGCTGCATCTGTATATGTCAGTGTTAAGTATGGCTACCAGCATGTACAGCCCCAGTGATCTATCATAAAAAGTTAAGTTGTTAAAGCTATATTTTTATCATGAACTTAAATTAAAAGCAATCAAAAGTATCCATCCTGTTTAGAAATCAAAAGTATCCATCCCGTTTAGCTGACTTGAAAAACAGCTGAAATTATCCATATCCCTCATGCTCATGACCTCTTCTGTATAACTGAGCTCATTTTCTTTGCAGTTGATTGTCTCATTTAAAGAGAGATAAATGGAAGACTTACTTAAAATGTATACTTCCTTCCATCCATACCTCTCAGCTGTCACTGATTTTGCCTCATATTTTTGTCCTTGCCTCTCATAAAAAAATTTCATTTGCTGGTAGATCACTAAGAATTACAGTCAGTCAGAATGCCAGATAGAGTTTCAGGTTTCTTATTGTTGAAAAAATGCATGTTGATGCAAAATATTGTTCTATTTATAAATAAGTTATAGCAATTTAAAATTGTTATCTTATTTTATCTTTGCCACCCCCATTATTTTTGACCTTGCTTTTCTTGAGCAAAGAAGCAAAGAGCTATTCTTCCATCTGCATAAGTGACTTCTCATTTACATCTGTGCGTGTGTGTGTGTGTGTGTGTGTGTGTGTGTGTGTGTGTGTGTGCGCGCCTATGCATGTACCTGCATGAGATATAAATACACATTTCAGATTAATACAATGAATTTAGGTGGTGGAAACAGTTGAAAGCAGTTACTTCTAAATTGGGGCTTTCATATAAATATTAAATTATGTGTCACACACAGGAGCTTATGAGCCTGAGCTTCTGAGATTTAGGTTTGAGCCTGGCTCAGTGATTTAGAAGGACTAAGCCCTAACTATTACCAAGATGACCCTTGTTTGAGTAGTGGTTCGGGTACTGATGAAGCCTGGTAGGGAAATGTAGGCTTGAGCAGCTGATGCTGGTCTTGTCTATCCAAGGAAAAGGTTATAGTCAGACTCTTGTCAGTAGGCCACCTGGAAGCAGAGACCTACAGATAATGAATGGCAACTGCACAGGGGTCACTGGTTTGGCATATCAAGACAGTAATTATGCCCCTCATTACCATTTGTTTGGAAACACACATATGCAAGTAGAGAGCATACTAGTCTCTTTCATTGCAATTATTGCCCACATCAGCCATCCGGAGTTGGAATTAGGATCATTAAAAATATTCTCATAGAATGCATTAATAGATACGGATGACAGCATCTCTGTGGCTGTTTATATGATGGCCCATTCAGTCAGCTGTTGTTTCCATGCTAGGGATAACCAATGTGGGGGTAAACTACAGTTGTGTAAAATTTTATCACACCTGTAGATGTCCTTCTCTTCACTGTTGCAGTATTTCTTACAATAGAGATCCCCTGCCAAGGGAGGCCCAATGTCCGGCCAGTATACCAAAGTCTTTAGGTTGCTAATGGTACGCTGTGCGTCACATGTATGGTCCCCAAGTACAGCGTAGGACATAAAGGTGATGTCCGGATGTACCATCCTCAGGACTGACAGCCCCAGTAGGAATGCACTCTATGGATTAAAGAGATATCAGGCACATCCAGAAGGGAAAAGAACAAGGCGGAGGAGGGGAGGAGTGAATACTACAATAGTAAAGAGAAAGACATCTACCGTTATGCTAAGATTTTACACAACTGTACTATGTCCTTCTATATCACTGTTGCAGTATTCTTCACAATAGGGAAAGTGCCTTTACAATAGGAAGAGTGCAAAACCTCATGAAGAAGAGGGAGGAGGAAGGACCAGCAGAGCCCTCTAGAAACCCAGGATGGCCCTAGCAAAACCAGCTCTAGACATGGATATCACATCCACCTTATAGTGCTTAGTAAAACTGCCAATCCCAATGATCTAGAATTAAAGTAAATAAAAGTTGAACAGATTTGTGAAAAGCTTTGGTCTTATCCAAATAAAATCTGAGTTGTCTATGCACATCTAAACTATGCAAAACCTTCTCACTAGCACACTGCAGAGAATGGGAAAAAAGTGGGCAACTGAATAGGCTGATTAAGAGACAATTCATTCACCACTTTAGGCATAAAAGAAGGATTAGTATGAAGGGACACCCTGTCCTTTTGGAAAACTAGAAAAGGAGCAACAACCACAAGGGCTTGAAGTTCAGATACCCGTCCGGCAGAAGTAAGGGCCAACAAAAGAACAGTCTTCCAAGAACAATGCTGCAAGGAAGCTGAAGCTGCAGGCTCAAAAGGAGCCAGAGTCAATTTCTCTTAAAAAAATTAAGGTCCCAGGAAGGAGGGCCATGCTTCCTGGGAGGTCTAATATGAATGATGCCTTTAAGAAATGCTTTAGCCTCAAATCTAGAGATTAAAGGGGGTGCTAGAGGCAGACAAGCAGAAATAGCTGACAAGTGGCCTTTAACAGAACAATATGTCAACCTAACATTGACTAATTCACATAGATAATAGAGAACCAAAGGAACATACACAGAAAGTGGATCCAGGTTATGAGAAAGACACTAAATAGAAAACTTCTTCCATTTGGATAAATAAGATTTATTAGTAGTGGGTTTCCTGGCCTCCTGCAGGACCCTAAGCACATCCTCAGAAAAAAAGATGTCTATATGGAATCAAAATCCTATCACCCACAGTGTCAGTTAAGTGTGGATACTTGGGGATGGATGAGAGAGCCCTTGTCTTGTGTGAGTAGGTCCACCCTGTAAGGTAACTTGTGCTGATTGCCCTTGGGTAAATGCAAAAGAAGAGGGAACCAGTGCAGTCTGAGCCAAAAGAGAGTCACCTGAGAAGAAGTCCCTAACAAGGAGAAAGCACAAGTCTTCCTATCAGAGTCAGGAAGGTCACAAATAGCCTGACAAGCCTGAGATAGAATAGCCAAAATATATTTTGTCATATGGGTCTAATAATTGGCAACCCCAAAAGCAGGGTAGCTGAGGTATAATTCCTCTTACCCAATCATTCCATAGGTCCACTGCCTTTATCAGAAGGAAGCAACTTTGTAGAAGGCAGTAACTTTGATGGCTTTTCAGAGGCCGCAGACACCGCAGAGGGGTCAGCTGATAGGCACTTATAAAGGAACTTGCAATAATCAGGCAGCTTATAAAATCTATCAGGTTTTTTGGGAGCAGAGAGCTGAGAATCAAGAGTCTGAGATGCAGTAGAAAAGGCATCCAACAAGGCAGCCAGGACAGGAGGACCAGCAGAAGGTCTAGGGGAGTCCATTTGCAAAAGAAGTGAGTTTTCAAACTGATGATCAAAGATGGTGTCTGGACTTGCAGCAAAAAAGTTCCAAGGATGGTACACCCATACATCAACTTTATGTCCTGTGCTGTACATGAGGAGCATATATGCAAAGTATGGAGTACCCTTAGCAACCTTAAGGCTTTGGTATACTGGCTGGATGTCAAGCTGTCCTTGGCAGGGGCTCCCTATTGTAAGGGATACCGCAACAGTGAAAGTGAAGAACATCAAATGAGCTGAGTACTGATGGGTAGTCACTTCATGGTTGGTAATCTTGGAGGGGAAAACAGAACCCAGGAAAAATATCTCTTGGTCTTTCCAAAAAAGCTATATAGCAATTTATGAGCCTATGTAGCATTAACCATAAAAGTGCCAATTGCATGGTCAATAAGTCAGTGCCATTCTCCCTGCATGTAATGTTTAGGCCTGAAAATGTATGTACACTCTGTTACACATCATTTATTTAAAAAGTGCTGAGTGCAGTTCAAAAAGAAAGAACCATTTAAAGGAGGCGATGCCTGTGTTTGATTTTTATGTAAAACAACATGGAAATGTGCTGCTTCATATATTATTGGGCTTTGTAAGCAGATAGCAGCATATTGAGACTTGCCTTGAACACCATGAAACAAAAATAGAATAATTTGTCTGTAATGTAGTATTGAACAATGGATGAATTAATACCAGCAGCTATTTAAAACACTAGTCCTTTCAACAATATATTTGAAGGGTCTCTCAAAAAAAAAAAAGGTCAAAACATACAAAATGTTCCTGTTTTCTCTGATATGTAGTGAGCACTGGATATTAAATAAGCCATAAGTATGTTTTCTGAAGAATACAGTTTCTGTAACAAATTCTTATGATCTAAAATTTGACACATATGAAGAGTAGATACTAATGCTATTTCTTTCTTATTTTAATGAGAATTCATTGGGGATACAGAATAGTGTACATCAATGTATTTTGGCTAATGAACTAACCAGAATTGTTGTCACCCTCTCATGGCACCCCCCAGCCACTGAGTGTATAAACATTTAGGTATAGGCATAATAAATTCAAGATTTAATACAAATTATTTCACTTTCCTATATTGACATGATTCTTAGATTTCAAGAGCCATGACAGGCTCTTGACTCAGCTCTGTATTAGTTCTCCTTTAAAAATCCCAGGCTTACCCAGCTCTGCTGTGGCCCTGTGCCTGTCCATCTGTGGATGTTGCTACTGAGTTCCTTACCTTCAAAAAAACAGCAATGTTACATCTTCTGTCTTCTGTAGATGATAGCCATATCTCTCTAACTTTAACAAAGGGCAATTCTGTGCCCTGTCCTTCAACATTTGTTTCCTCTCCATTCACTAAAATGTATTTACTTAAATCAACTTAGTGAATTGGAACACTAGGATACATTTTTAGCCATAACCTAGTTTTAATACTTAAAACAGAAATACAAACTAAAGGCTCACACGCTAGACTAACCAAGCAGTAAAACATAGCTTGAAAGCACAGGAAAATACATAGCAAAAACAATTATATATATGAAGTAATATAATTAATTACTAGCTAGAAACATTTTAGTTGTCCATGAAATGTGAGTGATTTAAGGCAGATAAGTGGATGTTGTAGGAGTTATGGTTGACACGCACTGGAAACCAAGAGAGGAACAAAATGGCTTTAATAATAATAGGATACCAAACAGACAATGAGAACATCTGTGACTTGGCAGCATGATATTTATGGGATTAGTTCACAGGTTCATAGGTAGGTACTAGGCTATCTGCCTGATGGCATTTATAAACCTAGCCAGAATGTGTTGGCTTTCGCCACCCCCTTAGATTAGTTCCCTGTACCTCTGTCCAGCAGAGCCATTGAAGTGATCCAAGGAGTAAACTTTCTGTTTCCCATCCACTCGTCAAGGTTTCTCTTGAAGAGGGTTAGTGAGGAGCTCTGCCTAATGTAGATTGGAATCTTGTTCCAGAGCATGGGAAGTCTCTGGGACAGGAATCAATCCCTCCACCACGTCCTATTTATTGTTGTGGTGAGGTTTAGATCCCTGGAGTGTGTGGCTCGAGGGGATATGGTTTTCTTTAAGTGGAGCATGTCCATCAATTCTGGGTTGGACATGGCCTTGTATGTCAGGCAGAGATCACCTCTGAGTAGGTGGTATGCAACCGAGTACAGATGGAGTTTCTTCAGTCGAGCTGCATAGGGCATCTGCTTGAGGCCAGGGATCCTCTTGGTGAGGTACTTCTGTGGTCTTTCCAGTTGTTACAGGTGTCTTGTAAGGTACATCCCAAATGGGCATTGTACTCTATGATGGGTCTTGATGAGTGATGCGTAGAGGGGCCCAATGACCTCTTTCGTTCTGGATGCAAACATTTTTGTGATTAGGTGGGCCACATAGAAGGATTTTCTAACCACTTTGGCAATGTGATTATCAAAGGAGAGGTTATCTACTTGGGTCCCCAGATCCCTTATTACATCTTCCATATTTAGGGGGCTACCATCTATGTGGTAGTTTGTGGGTACTTTGTTTTTTTCAAAGGGGATGACTATGCACTTTTTGGCATTTAGCTTGAGGCCATGGTTTTGACACCAGGTATCTGTCTCAGTGAGACCCTTTTGGAGGATGTCTATGTCATCCAGAGAGTCAATTATAGCTCCTAATTTGCAGTCGTCTGTAAACTTGGTCAGCTATAGCCCTCCTGTGCTTGCCTGTACCTCTGAGAAGTATATGCCGAACAGGAGGGGTCCTAGGACTGAGCCCTGGGGAATGCCACTTGTAACCGGTTTATAGTCAGACCTAGCTTCCGCAACTCTTACCATGTGGGTTCTGTCCGTGAGCCAGTTGGCAACCCATCGCGTGATGTAGGGGTTTATGTTCAGGCTGGTGAGTTTGTCTATAATACCTGACTGGGGAATGGTGTTGAAGGCCTTTGCAAGGTCTAGGTAGGCTGTGTGGACCACCTTTCCCTCATCTGTAGCCTTGGTAACTTTCTCAAAGAAGTCCACCATATTTAGGAGGCATGATCTGCCCTTAACAAAGCCGAACCTGGTAGGGTCCAGTGTTTGGAGGTTCCCAATATCTCTGTTAATGAGATCCATGATGATGCGCTCCATAGCTTTGCAGACCAAGCTAGTCAGGCTTATAGGGCGATAGTTCCCGGGGTCCATTGTGGCTCCACCTTTGTGGACCAGAATAACCATTTCTGTGCACCACTCTGTGTGCAAGTAGTATAAACAGTGAAAGAAAATTCTGAGAGGTAAAATGATGGGAGACATAAGTTATACTGGGCTTCCCTATTGTGATTCTGAAACTCATAAATGAGAGTTTCAGATCATGAAAAATAAAGAGCAAATCCGAGGGAAAACACCAGATTGCAAAACGTGCTGTATTCCCTTTAAATATTTTTTTACAAGAAATTCAGGAGGTTTCCTTGCACTCCAAAATGCGGAGTGGGAAGTGTCCCCACCTTTGTTACTCATATAGACAGATAGATTAGATTAGATAACTATAGATATAAATATAAATACAGATGTAGATATTTTTATGTGTATCTGTAGCTATCTTTCTATATCTGTAAACATATATATATCTATATATATATATATATATATATATATATATATATGGAATACCTGCATTTAGTCACGCGACCAAATGCCGAACGTCCGGTATTCCAAACCGTAATGTCGAAACTTGTAGGCATGAATGCTCATAATGTCATGTGCAATGTCGAATTCAAAATTCCCAATCGTACAACTGCTGCAACAAGCGCTACCATGGGTCGAGAGGGGGAGATATTAGCCTACCCGGCATTTGGTAATTCTGGGTTCGGCATTTGAAAATTCGAAATATTGCAATCTTAGGATTCTGCTTTCGACATGTACATGTTCGGATATCAGTTGTTCACTCATATGCAAGTAAAGCTATATATATATATATATATATATATATATATATATATATATATATATATATATATATATATATATATATACTCACACACACACACACACACACACACACACACACACACACACACACACACACACAGACACACTCTCTAAGTCTCGGATTGCTGTACTTCAGAGAAGGGGGAATATTCAGACATACCATGATCCGGTACTTTTCACAGAGTCACTCTTCCTTTTCCAAGTCTTACATTTAGAAGTTCCAGAATTCCAAACAGTTACTATGATACAGTAACAGTTATTGCATTTAGTGCATAAAGGTATGACTTGAACATTAATTTAAAAATAGAGAAAGCTGGGGTGCAATTGAGATTTCTACTGATGGTGTTCCTTAGTTCTGGATCTTGGAAGTAAAAAGCTTTTCAACCTGATATAAGTATATGTGTGAGTAGTGTAGAGACAATATTGTCATGTTAGAGCACATAGTATACGGGTTCCAGTGTACAGATACAGTGCGGCTTTGTGTGACAAGCACTAGCCAAGGTCTGGAGTTTTACATACAAGTGTTGTGGTTCTCTGATAAATCGGATAATACTTACTCTTTGATATCGTTGCACAATGCTGTTCCTTTTTGAATGACTGTGTAATTAAATAGCAGATTTTGTTTAGTACTAATTGAAAATTGGCCCTGTTTGACTTTACTAACAAAGCAGCATGCTGTCGTTTTCTAAAATTAGAATTAAAACATCTTTAAAATCAAAGACATTTTCAGTTTATTCTGCTTAAATAATTTTGGATTTTTCTATAGTACAACTCTCCTGAATTTCCTGCACAACTCTGAAAACTTTTTAGAGCATTTTTGCCAGGGCAGAAAGCTTCCTTAGTAGAAATGCAATATTATAAGGTGAATACCTGTGGGGACAATGATGTACCCTTTGGACAAACTTAGGAATTCATGGAATATGTGCTACAGATCATTGCTTTGAGTTTATAAACAGTTATAGTATTTGAAGTTAAACCAGTCTGAAAGGAGGTATGGGTAATATTGGAGGTTAATAGTGTAATCCAGTCATTGTCCAAGATTTACTTAAGATTATACTGAAGCCTAGCAAATAAGTCCACGGAAGGTCGCTATGTTTGCTTTTGTTGGGAAATAGATCAAACAGAGGTATCCATCTATAGAGCTTAAAGAGTGTTAGTGCTGTATCCCATTGACATTTGGACATAACAGCGCTTTGCTTTAGGGAATGACAGTATGTTAGTGTTGTATCCCATTAACTATTGAACATAACAGTGTTCTGCTGAGGGATGGGAGTGTATGACTGAGTTCTATATTATATTGTCGAAATGGCATTACAGAGAATGCCATTTCAATGGCACATAAAGAGTGATGTGCAAAAACAGCAAAAGCTCAGGTAAGCAATTTTTTCCTAGGGAAAAGAATATCATGGCCTGAGCCATGACATTGCCCTTTACCCCATTGTAGTGCGATCTCAGAGTTGGTATATTTAGTTAGGGGAGTGTAGGTGTGTTTTGTGTTGGTCTACCAATTTTTTTTCCCTAGGAAAAAAAAATCGGTGACCTGGGGATTTGCTGTTTTGGTATTTTGTTTTTTGTGTCATCAAAATGGCATTCACTGTAATGCCGTTTCGACAATATAATATAGACCCGTGTTACTGCTGCATCCGACTGACTTCTGTAAATAACAGTGTTCTGCTGCTTCTCCCAATGAATGTTACTTCTGTGCCAATGCCTGTTGTAAATGCTTCTGTTTCACCACTGCCTTATGTAAATGATACTTCTATACCATTGTCCATAGCGGATGTTGGCATTTTGCCACAGCCCTCTGTGAACCTTACTTTTATGATATACAAATTACACCTATCAGAAAATGCTGACATCTTGCCTCTGGCTTTAACTGATGATAGTATTGCTATCCACATTTTCAGAAGTTGTGATCGATATGCCATTGTTTTCTGCTGTGCTCACTGTATGTAGTTGATGACAGTACTTTACTTATATTTTCTGTTTTCTGTAAATGACATTGATATAGTTATTACCTTCGGAAGATGACAATTTACCTAGATAAACGTATAATTGTCAGGGTTGTGCCCTTGCTCTCAGAATATGGCAATATGCCTCTTTCCTTAAGATAACATAAACATGCAATCTTTACTAGACTGCATTTCTTGGCTGTTTTCAAATAGATGTTTGTAGTTCCAAGTTCCTGCATGTATTCTGTACTGCATTTTGAGTATCTCTCTGCAATCACTGACAATGCTGAAATGTACATTTAATAGACATAAAGAGTCTAGACTTTGGATATTATTGTACTATTTGTGTGGCATTAATAATAGTGTAGTATTAACATATTGGCCTTCAGTGAATATAATTTCACAATATACTGTACTCGATAGCGAGCAGTTTTAGATTTCTTATTTTACAGTTGCTTGCAGATCCCTGCCACCTATTCTATTCAGTCAACAAGTCCTCTAAATTCAGTAAACAGAAAATTATAGCTGACTGCAAGTCACTGACAAGGCAGTTCAACTCACTGATCTTAGTAGTTTCACTGCACTTGGTTAGTGGAAGTATAAAATCTTTATGATTAATGGCCTCACTTGTTTTGTTTTTTTTATCATACTAAGTAAACAATAGTGCTGCAGTCAGTTGTTTAAGGAATGAAAGTGTTTATAAAACCAACTAGATAGCAGAGCTGGTAGCCATACAAGATATTTCTGAGTCTCCTACATTTGGAAAGAAACACCAGAGCATCATTATATATTTGGTGAATGTTAGCAGAAGCAGAGCCAGGATTACTGAAATCGTGCAACATCTTCCAGAATGCAACCCCTCACAGGTAACACTGCAGACTCAGACTCCAGACAGTGTATGTTTCTATGCATATACACACACACACACACACACACACACACACACACACACACACACACACACACACACACACACACACACACACAAACACACACACCTATATATAGCCCCCTGCTAAAATGCAAATGTAGTGTTTTATTTTTTTTTTGTAAAACGCTTTAACGAAATCGCTTTTCCGATAAAAGCGCTTTCATTAAAGTGTGCTCGGTTATTATGGATTCGGACGTTTACTCACTCAAGCAAACGTCCTATATATATATATGGTTTCACTTCAGAAGCCTGAATGATCACAAGCCTGAATTGCATAAGCCGGAAGACCAAAAGCCTGAAATTTCATAAGCCTGAAAACTCAAAAGCCTAAATATCATAAGACTGAAAATATTCAGAACACAAAAAAATGACACAAAAACACATAAAAGACAAAGGATAGCATTTTTCACCAAGTATGGGCAGGGGGGCAAGTACCCCTGCACCCACCACACCCCCTGCTAATTAAATATATTAACTCTGAGATTTCACTTTAGTGTAGTGAAATGCAATCTTGGAGTTGATATATAGGGGTGCAGGGGTGCTTGCCCCCCTTCTTATATTTGGTGGAATATAATCTGTTTTGTGTTGTCTTCAGTCAGTATATGTATCCTATCTGTTTTCAGTCTTATGGGACTCAGGCTTTTGAGTTTTCAGGCTTATGAAATTTCAGGCTTTTGGTCTTCCGGCTTATGCAATTCAGGCTTGTGATCATTCAGGCTTCTGAAGTGAAACCATATATATATATATATATATATATATATATATATATATATATATATATATTATATGCATTTTAATAATTAATAACATATATGTGTGCATATATATATATATATATATGTTCATAGGTTCATAGGTAGGTACTAGGCTATCTGCCCGAGGGCATTTATAAGCCTCACCAGAGTGTGTCGACTTTCGCCGCCCCATTGATTAATTAACTGAGCCACTGTCAAGCAGAGCCAATGAAGTGATTCCAGGGGTGTATTTTCTGTTACCCATCCACTCGTTAAGGCTTCTCTTGAAGAGTGTTAGTGAGGGGCTCTGCCTAATATAGTTAGGAATTTTGTTCCAAAGCATGGGAAGTCTCTGTGACAGGAATCTATCCCTCCAGCATGTTCTTTTTATTGTTGTGGTGAGGTTTCGCTCACTAGAGCTCATGGCTCGCAGTGACTTTGATTTCTTTAGGTGGGGCATGTCCATCAATTCTGAGTTGGACATGGCTTTGTAAGTCAGGCAGAGATCACCTCTGAGTAAGCGATATGCCACTGAGTACAGCCGGAGTTTTTTCAGTTGGGCTGCATAGGACATATGTGTGAGGCCAGTAATCCTCTTGGTGAGGTGCTTTTGTGGTCTTTCCAGCTGTTGGAAGTGTCTTGTGAGGTACATCCCAAATGGGGCATTGTACTCTATGATGGGTCTGATGAGTGACGAGTAGAGGGGCACTATAACCTCTTTATTTCTAGATGTGAACCCCTTAGTAATTAGATGGGCCACATAAAAGTTTTTCCTAAATACTTTGGCAATATGATTGTCAAAGGAGAGATTACTATCTACCTGGGTCCCCAGATCTCTTGTTACCTCTTCTGTATTAAGGGGGCTGTCGCCTATGTGGTAATTCATGGGTGTTTTGTTTTTCCCAAACGGCTTGAGGCCATGACTTTGACACCAGGTGTCTGTCTCAGTAAGGCCTTTTTGAAGGATGTCCATGTCAGGCAGAGAGTCAATATGGCTCCCAGTTTGCAGTCATCGGTGAACTTGGTTAGCTATAGTCCTCCTGTGTTTGCCTGTACTTCTGAGAAATATATGCCGAACAGTAGGGGTTCCAGAACCGAGCCTTTTGGGACACCTCTTGTAACTGGTTTAGAGTCGGACCTGGAGCCCGCTATTCTTACCGGGTGAGTTCTGTCTGTAAGCCAGTTGGCAACCCATCTTGTGACATAGGGGTTTATGTTCAGGCTAGTGAGTTTTTCTATAATACCCGAGTGAGGAATGGTGTTGAATGCCTTGGTGAGATCAAGGTAGGCTGTGTGAACCAGCTTTCCCTCGTCTATGGCCTTGGTGACTGTCTCAAAGAAGTCAACCAGGTTTAGTAGGCATGATCTGCCCTTAACAAAGCTGAACTGGGTTGGGTCTAGTGTTTGGAGGTTTCCAATGTCTTTGTTAATGAGTTCCATGATGATGCGCTCCATACCCTTGCAGACCAGGCTAGTCAGGCTTATGGGGGTGATAGTTACCAGGGTCAGTTGTGGCTTCTCCTTTGTGGAATAACTGTTGCTATGTGCCATTCTATGGGCACATAGCCTGTGGAGAGGCCGAGGTTGAACAGCATGTTTAGGTGGGGGGTAAGTTTGTTCTGTAGTTTATGCAAGACGCAGCCTGGGACACCATCTGGCCCCATTGATGCTGTGTTTTTGGCTTTTGAAAGGGCCGTTTTCACCTGTGCTTCTGTGATTTCTGGGACACTACACTTTTCCGATATTGTTGTGGGCCCTTTTGAAGGTGAGAGAGAGGTAAAGTTTGCACTGAATCTATCTGCCAGGATGTTGGCAATATCAGTAGGTTCAGTATATTTTGTGCTATTTTGCACTAGCTCAGAGCATATCTGTGAGTTGCCACTTAGATTCTTGACATAGCTAAAGAAGGCTTTGTGGTTGTCTTTCGAATCCTTGGCTATTTTTCTTTCGAAGTTAGCCTTGGATGATTTTATGAGGGACCTTAGTTTCTTACTAATACTGATCAGGGATGTCTTTCCTTCTTGGGATTTGCTTTTTTTCTGAACTAGTTTCCTCCTTTTGTTGTATAACCTGTTTATGGCAGGGGTCCACCAGACTGGTTTCCTTCTCTTAGGGGAGTGAGTCTTGGTTTTGCTAGGGATGGCATGATCCATGCATCCTTGTAGGTGCTCATAGAGTGTAATTGTAAAGGATTCTGCATCTTGGGCAGTGTTATCCTTTAGCGTGGGGGCTGTGAAACTTACCACCTCTGCCTTAAGTAAGGTGAAGTTTGCTTTAGAAAAGTATGTATTATTTTCTACCAAAAGTGTATTTTATTGTAGATAGTTCATATTCAAAGATATCTTTTCATTGTTAAACATTATCTTCGTTTATAATTTTTGTAATTTGATGTGAATGTTATGTATAATTTTGTATGATGTAATTTTATGTAAAAATTATTTCTGAATTTTTGTGCTCTGGAGATTTTCTCCCCGGGCCTCCACTGAAAATGGGCCAGTGGCCCAGTTCGATATTCCCAGTAAACAAAAGTAAAATAAAAATAAATAAATTATATATATATATATGGTTGCACTCACTTTTGTCAATTGTGACTTTGCGTGACATCACTTTTGTCAACAAAGCAAATAGTTGACAAGTGTGCGAGATCTGAGAAATATGTCCCTTCTCCAGGGATTGTGCAGTCTTGGAGTTAGTATATTTAATTAGCAGGTAGTGTGGGTGCAGGGGGTGACACCCTTGAAAATAACACTGTTTTAGAGTATGCATGCTCTCAGGTTATGTCAATATAAATTTTAGCACTTCTCAATTCATTACATAATTTTTTTTTAAGTGTACATGGTGTGCAGGTCTGGTAAACCCCATGGATATTAGTAATGAAGTCCCCCAAAACAGTAGATAGCAATGGTACATTACACTGTATTTTTAGAAACATGCCAATAAATTTCTAATGCTGTACAATATAGTGAATAACCCATCTTTATTTACAATGCTGTCACTGCAAAGGCACCCCAAAAGCAGTACTTTGTAACACTGAACTACTGTGTATCAGTCATGTTTAGCCTCTATCTATCTGAAGAGCAGTATATGGCTTCATGGATAGCATCAGCAAAATTGCAGCAGTACTATGACCCCAAACTTAGTAGTCTGTGATGCTGCCCTGTCTATATAGTACATCCAGAGATGGTTGAGATTCAGAAATACTGAGAAGCAGTATTAAGTGCTCTGTAGTGAGAAGATGGCAGATGGATTACTGATACCACAGTGCAGCATGAAGGAGTGCTGCACTCTAGAGTGTGTTGTCCTTTGGATGACACAATAAATCAAGGTCCCAAATGCATGAGATGGAGCTATCTCAGGTGGATGTAAAAGATCCCACGGCACTTGTTGAAAATGAATAAGGGCAGCTCCCGGATGCCCTGGCCAAATTTCCCCTAGTAGTAATAATACCTTAAGTCTCCCTTTAAATAGACCACTAGCCTAGTGACACTATCCCAGTTCACAATAAATAAGTAAATAAATAACCAAACTGCTCAGTATTTAAAAACAGACACTGTCTTAGCTTTGCCATTCCAATATCTAATAGCAACAAATACTAAGTATTTTTGTCATATCTTAGAAATGCTGTACCCTTTCACTCCGTCACCATCAGTCTTGATCTCCGCTGTTGTCAGAATTTAAACAAAATAAGCAATTAACCATGCTTATAACTACTTTGACAAATGAGACAGTTAAAACTTCCTATAGTCATCACACAGTGCTTTATATGCCTTATGATCCGCACGTCATAGTGCTGACTTCCTCTGTCTTTGGTAAATGGCTGTCTTCTGGCCTCCTTTATTCAGTATACTGCACTCACTTAAGGAGTATGTAACCCATGACCTACTGCCAAACACTGACACTTGAGCAGGTTTGGTTTTGTAATCTTATGAATCAGCAGAAGTGAGTGTCTTGATAAGCAGCCCCATAGCTTTTTTTTTTTAACTTTTCTGACATTATTTCTTGCAAACTTGAGGAAATTGTTTTCTTGATGAGTCAAAGACAACTATAATCAATGTAATGCAAGTATCAACCCTCCTTGCTGCAGTCTGAATTCCTGGTATGCGATCATAACACACAGTACGAGTTATGCTGTTTGTTACCACGCTCAGAGAATAGTTGCCTGCACTCAGTGCTGTGTCACACAGAGACACTAGGTGGCAATGTTAAACTGCTACACAGGTGACCAGTATCACTAGCCTAATAAATATTTCAAAGTGATGCTAACGAAAACAACAAAAACATTAAGCTGCAGAAGTATCCCTTCTTTTTTTAACAAAAGGCTTTATTAAATACAAACAATGTAAATAGTCCAGTTACATTCCACAAAACACAGATCCATTACATACAGAAATATTATGACATGTTGAATCTACCTTTGAAGAAATTAATTATTAAACTACATATTTTGATCTTGATTTTCAGACATACATACTATATCAATAAAAAGCATTTACAATCAGAAAAGGCTGTTGAGGCTATTAAAACAGTAGTAATAGTAGTTAATGGCAAAGGACATCTCTGCTAGAGAAAGCAAGTTTTGGCTATTAAATGTATCAGACGAAGCATAAAAAAGTGAAGTACTTAAGAGGGTAGTACATTTACCAATGCCCTAAAGGATGAGAAGAAATTTGTGACATGCAGTAGCAGTGTTATATATGCAATGTACAGGGTGGCTTTATGGCGAGTGTGTAAATGAAATAGTGGTGAAAGTATGAAACAGCACTGACAATCTGAAAGCAAAAGACAATGTAATCTCTCAAGAAAAACATACCTCTCAAGTTACCCTGATTTTCACGAATATCCCTGATTTTGCTTGTCTCCCCATTATAAAACTGATAATTCTGAGAGAAAACATGATGGATTTCATTTAATAAATAATGACAATAATTAGAGCAAATTCACATTCAATTATTATCTCAACTTTGCAGTTGCAGAGCATATAAGACATCATCTTGAAGCTACATAAAATTTGATGGTGAAAACAGAGATACCTTTTGAACTGTAAACAGATGGGAGAAGAAAACAGGCATCACTAATTTGTCTCAGATCTGAAGGACATTGACCAGGCTGATGTGACATTCTCCCAACCCAGTTGAAACAGGTTGGGTAGAGATTTGTTTAACTTCAATATTGCTGTCCATGTAGTATGGCAGAAGCTGTAGAAGACATTAAGGCAAGTATATACAGATCAGAAGACAGCTGTAGAAATCTCAGACTTATGAGGAAGTGACAGGAGATAATGGTAAATGAGGTTTACATCATGAGATTAGGAACTTTAGACATGGAATTTCAGGAGGATCACGTCCATTGATTATCCTAGTTAATATTTTTTTTTATAACTAGCAAAGGAAGATGCATTTTAGAAAATGTGTGTTTCGTTGCTGCCTACACAAAGGTATGAGCTACAAGAAATCATAAGGAAAAAATGTTGAAGCCAGAGAAATTTTTTAAGAAAGCAGAAAAATGACCTGGCTTCTCTTTTTGTAACAAAGTCACAATACTGCAGTCTATAAAGTGTGCATTTTAATTGCCTAGAATCTGTACAAGATGTAATGCAATAGATCGATTAGCCTGATTACTTCAAAACTGTTATAACATTTCAAGGGCATAATCATATTAATAATTAAACAGGAATCCAATAAAGCAGGGCACACCGTAAGCCAACAGGTTGGCTGAACTCAACGGAAAGAGAGTCTAACAAAGATTAAACTTTAAATCCACACATGATGAAAGTGTAATGTGGTCCAATGCAACATAATGGACCAGAGTAATTCCTTAAGTATGTTAACATATATTAATTTATAATCTCTGAGCTAATAACCCAGCCACAGGGGATGCATAAGCCAGTGTATTTCTTCATGCTGGTCCCAAGCCTAGAAAAATGGGGAGGGTTACATCAGGAAGGAATCTGTTATAAAATTTTTGCCAGATCAAATATGAGGACAATAATACAGATTTCCATACCGGATCGGTCGAGGCCTAGGTTAACAATGACCACCACCAGTACTGTAAGATAAAAGGGTACTGATGGAAATTGGGCTGCTGTTGGCCAAAGGAGGAGGAGAAGAAGAGGGGGAAGCATGTCCCAAGGCAGGAGGAGAGAAGGAAGGTTAGGAGTGGGGAAGTGAGGGCAGGAACTTTGAATGTTGGCAGTATGACTGGTACAGGGAGAGAGTTAGCTGATATGATGGAGAGAAGGTTGATACATTGTGCATGCAAGAGACCAGATGAAAGGGGAATAAGGCCAGGTGTATTGGAGGAGGATTCAAATTGTTCTACCATGGTGTGGATGGGAGGAGGAAATGGGGTAGGGGCTATCCTGAAGGAACAGTATGTCAACAGTGTTTTGGAGGTGAAAAGAGTGTGAGATAGAGTAATGTTTATGAAGTTGGAAATTGATGGTGTGATTATGAATGTTGTCAGTGCCTATGCTCTGCAAGTTGGGTGTGCAATGCATGAGAAAGAAAAATTATGGACTGAGTTTAAGTGGTGGAGAGTATACCCAAGTGTGAGAGAGTGGTGATTGGAGCAGATTTCAATGGGCATGTTGGTGAAGGGTACAAAGGGGATGAGGAGGTGATGGTGAGGTATGGTGTTAAGGAGAGGAATGGTGAAGATCAGATGGTAGTGGATTTTGCAAAAAGGATGTACATGGCTGTGGTGAATATGTATTTTAAGAAGATGGAGGAGTATAGGGTGATATACAAGAGTGGAGGAAGATGCACACCAGTGGATTATATCCTATGGAGGAGATTGGAGACTGCAAAGTGGTGACAGGAGAAAGTATAGTTAGGCAGCATAGGATGGTGGTCTGTAGGATGATGCTGGCGATCAAGAAGAAGAGGAGGAGAGTGAGGGCAGTGCCAGGGATCAAATGGTGGCAGGTGAAAAAGGATGACTGTAAGGTGGAGTTCAGGGAAGAGTTAAGACAGGAACTGGGTGAC
>NC_056749.1:605042431-605180491 GCF_019279795.1 Protopterus annectens | reverse complement strand
AGCAGTTGGCTGCCTTAAAATAGCATACTTGAATTAGATGAAGCAGTTACAAAATCATGTGATTAGCCAGGTCGGGAAAAGAAAGCTTACCAAACTATCATTTTAAGTTCATCTGTTTTATTGTAAAGCTTACCACTTACTGGTCTTCAAGAAGCTTACCATAACTCCATGTTGATATTTTCTACTTTCCATGCACTGTATATATCAAGATTATTTTTGAACAAAGTCAATGAGTGGCTTCTGATTTTAACCAGAAGCTTATTCCATAATCATGGAAGGCATTGTGTAATGTATGTGTCTCATTGCTGTCAATGACTAATTTTGAATCTTAGTATTAAGTTACTGAATCTGGTGTTAGCTCCTTCAGCAGTGCATAGGTTCAGAAGTAATTAGTTTTTCCCTGGGGTACCATTTTAAGCCTTGACAATTTGAATGAACCCATCCCATTTGATTAGAGGTTAGCCTTACTCATCCCATGGTCGATAATTATAAATTGTCACTAATGAGAACTGTGATCATACTATAGTTTGAGTGGACCCATTCATGGGATAAAGCATTTAGGAGCTGCCTCTGTCCATTAGTAGTACAGGGGGCAGTCATGGGGTAAATTTTCTGTTTCCCATCCATACATCCAACTTGCACTTGAATATGGATAGGGATCAACTTTGCTTTACATTGATGGGAAGTCTGTTCCAGAGCAGTGGTATCCTCTGTGAGATATACCTGTTGCTCTAGACCATTTTGTTGATGTTGCAGAAAAGTTTAGATCCCTAGAGTCTTCTCTTTAGATTTCTGATGCCAATTTATTTGCTGATGTGTAATAAATCCATCAGTATTGGGTCAGAGAATAATTTATATGCCAGATAAAGGTCATATCTTAGCAGATTGTAGGATACCGAGTATAGTGAAAGGGCTTTGGGTTGGTCCATGTAGGACATATAACCAAAAAAAAAAAACACAAGGATAACCACATCCACTATAATCCAGCTGCAAAAAATGGAGCAAGCCTTGGCTGTCTTTTTGTCATTTGAGTTTGCATTCTCACTTTTCTTTGTAAGGGAGATCTGATGTAGGACATATTGTTTCGGCCCTTGTATCCTTGTAGTATGATATATCTGTGAGTATTCAAGTTGTTGCATGTTTCTGGACAGATACATGCCAAAGAAGGCATTATAGTCAATGCAGGCCTAATGAGGGCTAAGTATAGAGGGACAATGACATCCCTAAATCTGGACACAATCCCCTTTGTTTATAAACTGTGCAATACAGAAGGACTTTATTATCACAATGGACACATGTTGGTCAAAAGTTAAGTTACTATACACATACGTTCCCAAATCCTGAAGAAATGAGTCAACTCTTAGTGGCATACTGTCATGTCTAGTTATTTAGCATTCCATATCTGATTATACTAGATCCAGCAGAGCTGTAGCAAGGTCATAGATCATAGGAGGTTACGAGTCTATCAACCCAGATGTCATTGCTCATTCCACTCCTTGCCACTCCCCCAGCATACTTCCTCCATATACCACTCCTGCCTATGTTTCACTCCATCCCTAGTCCACCTGAATATTCTCTTCAACTACTATAACTACGCACAGTCCTTCCCCAGCCAACTCTCTCCCCTACCTAACCCTACAAGGCTACTAGATTATATTCCATTTACTCCATGTTCCACTCCTGATTACCTCTTCCTCTTTTTACTCAAGATTCACTCCCTCCAATAAATTCCACACGCGTAGCTGCTGTATCTTCTCCCTCTACACTGGCGCACTTACCTTATACTCTCACATATCATTCAACCACAGCATTAGAACAACTCCTGCTCCTGCTTCTACTACTGTTTACCCGCATTTCTGCAATCATGCTCTCATCCGCGACACTTACACTCTCTACCCTACTTCTTTCCACACTCCTTACATCTGTAATACATCTCACTGCTCCAAACCCCATTTCCTTCTCCACTAACTTCTCTACCACCTCTACTACCTCTACCTACTTGCCTATTCCACCCAACTGCTATACAGATATCTCCCTGAACCTATATCAACTAAATCCCCTCCTCTAACACAAAGTAAAGCCTACCTCCTCAATATATAAAAAACAGTTTAATCAACTAAACTCCTCGACTGCAAATTTTCAAATAAGTCACACCAAGTCTACCACTAACCAAAAGCCACCATACCTTTATGTGGAGACAGGACTCACTACACTCAACCATCCTGCCACACCTAACAACAGAGATTCCCACAAGTCATTATATGTAGTAATCCTAAATCTCCGAAGCATTATTAATACAATTTCAGACTTTCGCACAAGAATTGCACGTCAACAACCAGACATTACTGCCACCACTGAGATCTGGCTAATACTCCATATTAAAGACACTGAATTTCTCCCCCCAGGCTTTCAAACTATAAGATTAGACATGGCCCATAAAAAAGGAGGTGGTGCTGCCCTACTATTTACTAAGACCTACAATTTAATTCCATTTACTAACCCTATATCACTGTTCTGTAATGCAGAAAAACTCATAACTTTCTTAAATATGAATAACAGCAAAAAACTCTGTATCGTAGTTCTCTACATAACTCCTGGCAGCAGCATACTCATATTGGAAGATATCCTAGCCTGGATTTCTTGCAATATTAAAAATGAGACTATCATACTAGGCAATGTAAATATCAACTGGTTAGAACTCAACTCCAGCTACCCATCCTCAAATAGTAATCTTTGCAGCTTCACGCATCTCATTGATTCTCCCACCAGCCTTAACAAAGGCAATGACAATAGATCCATTTTTAGAGTGGATTCTGGTCACAAGCCCCAACAAAATATCCTCAGCCAGAACATTCCCAAACACCTTCAGTGACCCATCTCCCAGCCTTCATTAATTGTGCTTCACCCTCCAGTCAAAGTCAGCATCAATATAAACAAAACAAAGAATCTGTCTTCATTCAACCTTGTAACATTCAACAATATCCTAACAACAACAGCTTAGCATTTACTATAAACCCTCCCTCTTTACTAAACTGTTGATTACTTCAACACCAACTTCACAAATACACTAAATAGCCTCGTACAGAGGATCAAAAATAACCATGTCCCTTGGCTATCCAAGCCTACTAGAATTCTCATGCATGCCAAAGACAAAATATGAAAGTTATGGCAAGCACACAGAAACACACCAGATGTACTAAAATTCAAACAACTTTGCAACCAGGTAAAAAAAGCTAGGCAACAAAGATGAAAAAACAACATACCTAAAACTGCAGTCTAACCACAAGCAGAACCCAAAGAAATTCTGGAATTCCATTATATCACTACTTAACCAAGGCAAAAAAAAAAAAACAACCCCTGCTCTCACTCTGACAACTCTCCAAAATAAATATCCTCTCTTTTTAATACTTTCTCCCCATCTAAATCACCCACTTACTCCCCCTCCCCTACTCACATCCAACATTTGCAAAAGCCCAATACTTACTCCACTTCCACTTTTACTCTAAAGCCCATCTCAGTCTCAACTATAACAAGACTACAACTAAAGCTAAAACCTTGCTCTAATGTCCCTGATGGCATACACTCAGAAGACCTACAATTGCTAATGACAGTATCACTTACCCCATAAGCATACTTCTCAATAGATCCATCCTTGAGTGCTATATTCCCCAAACCTGGAAAAAGGCTTTCATTCTCCATCTCCACAAAGTTGTCAATAATAATGACATCACTAACGTCCGACCCATTGGGATTCTTTCTCCTATCTCCATAATCTTAGAAAAATACATCAATATTCAACTTTTTCGTTATCTTTTTGACAACCAGATACTTTCACCCTCACAACATGGCTTCAGACCTTGCCATAGTACTACAACTGCCTTTCTCTCTTTCATGGATACAATCAACAGTAGCTGTGATGCTAGCAAAATTGTCTCCACCCTCTTCCTTGACCTATCAAAAGCATTTGGCACTGTTTTTCACTCTTTACTTATCACCCAACTTTCTAAGATCGGTCTTTCCCTCCCCACACTATACTGGTTCTCTAGTTACTTAACTGAAAGACAGCAGATTGTGAGATGGCAAAACACCATCAATCCTTTTCTCAATATCCTTACTGGAGTTCCCCAGAACTGTACTTGGACCATTCCTCTTTAGCATATTCATAAACAATTTCCTCTCATCTCTTTCTCAAGGATCTATTATTCAATATACCGATGACTCTACTATTGTTTGCTTTGCCAACTCCATCTGTGATCTACTTCAACCAACTCAAAAGGCCTTCTTCTCCACGGAGTCCTGGATGCACAACAACCTTCTAGCCGTGAATGCCAAAAAAAAACAAAATCATACTATAAAACCAAAAATCATACTATTCACCACTAAGAAAACAACCCCCTTAAATAAAACTGAGCTCAGCACCTATTGTCATAGTAAGGATATAATCGAAGTCATTAACCACACAAAGCTCCTTGGAGTCACTATCAATAAACACATGAAATTTGACCTGCATATACAACACAACATTCGCAAAACATATCATAAACTTGGAATCCTATACAGACATAATCACTTCCTAAGCCCATCCAGAAAACTAACCCTAGCCACAACTTACCTATTACCCTCACTCATCTACGGTGCCCCTCTTCTTACCAACATCCAAAGCTGCTCAAAATCCAAACTTGAGACACCCTACAATAAAAATGCCAAATTCACAACTAATTCTAAATACTACACCCATCACTGCACTGCTCTTGTCACTGAAATGGCTAAAACAACCAAACTATCTCGGCAATTTGCAACAAACCACAGCTCACAAAATGCTCTTTAAACCCCTAGATTGTCCTGCCCTGAGTTCTATATTTAGCTACTACCATCCAAACAGACCACTTAAGTCAGGGGATCAGAAGGTCTTGCAGGTTCACAAACCTAACCTCCCACCCAGCCAACGTCTTTATTCATGCTCAATAGCCAAAACCTCAAATGCTCTGTCTATCAATTAGTACAACTCAAAATCCTGCCTCTTTCAAAACTTCCCTTCACAACACCTATCCTTAATCTGGAATTGTACTTCCACCAAGCCCCCCTAGAATTTGTATGCCATGCTATTTCTTATCAACCTTATTTTATGTGGTGAGAAAATACTACTGTACAAAGAGATTATAGAGAAATTACACAATGTAAATCTATACTTTATACTGATTTATTGTTGAGATTATACTACTCAACATTTCCGTTATGGTTCTTACTCAATATTTTGTACATATTTAAAATTTTTGTAATTCAAACTGTTAAATTCATGTACTGTGGAGCTTTTCTCCCTGGGCCTCCACTGCAAATGGGTTCTCTATGGCCCAGTGGACTCTCATGGTAAACAAAATCCAAATATATAAATCAATTTCAAGCCTAGCCATTTCATCCTAATGTAATACCATGGTTACTCTAGTCAATATC
Source organism: Protopterus annectens (assembly GCF_019279795.1). NCBI lineage: Eukaryota > Metazoa > Chordata > Ceratodontiformes > Protopteridae > Protopterus > Protopterus annectens. Next base: position 605,175,040 of record NC_056749.1, on the reverse strand, counting down.
CAAGATTGTATTTAGTAATGACTGCCCATGTCAAGGAGGGTTGTGGGTACTATCCCCGGTTAATATTTACGATGCACCATCCACTCGGCAGATTCCTTTTGAAAAGTGGCATAGAGGTGCTCTGCTTCACATGAATTGGCAGCCTATTCCAAGATATGGCAATCACTGGGAGACAAATATGTCCCTTCAGCATGTCCTATTCAAGTTGCAGGCCACATCTAGGTTCCTGGAACGTGTAGCTCTAGTCTCATTTGATTTACGAATGTGCAGCAAATTCATTAGGTTCGGGTCAGAGATTGCTCTGTAAGCCAGGCATAAGTCTCCCCTAAGAAGTCTACATTTTATTTTATTTTTTTATTTATTTTATTTTATATTTGTTTACTGGGATGATCCAACTGGGACAGTGCCCATTTTCAGTGGAGGCCCAGGGAGAAATGTTCCAGCTTAAGCTTACATACAAAGTCTTCACATCAAGTAGCAGAAATTATAGACAAAAAAAAATGAGTGTTAACACATTTACAGGATAAAAATTTAAAAACAAAAATATATACAGTGTCAAATAGAACAACACTTGAATATAGACAAATATATGGTTGAACTTATATATGTGGAGGAACATAACATTAGTTAGGAAATTAAGTAGGGAGAATCACTTAGGCAAAGTAGTGCATAGTTAGTAATACTTCCGTGGTGAGAGTTGCAGCTAGGAATGTAACTACTTATAGAGTAGTGCTGTTAGAACGGATATTTTAACAGAGTTAGTACATACAGCCAAATTGTATAAGTAATGCTAAGTTAATAAATAACCTCGAGTGTTACATGTGCAAAGCCAAGATTCAAATAGGTGTCTATAATTTCTCTAATAATATGATACCGAGTACAGACCTTTAGATTATCTGCTCACTGAATTCCTCTTACAACTGTAATTACTGTTCATCTGCTTGTTTTGTTCATTTGACTTGTTTGTTGCACTTGAAAAGCACTAGTATAGACTTGGTTCAGGATTTTGCTGAATCTAGTACTGTCTTTGACCTTTGGAGCTTGTAAAACAGTTAATGCTTTTTTATGGAGAGGGCCCCCCCCCCCGTGACCTCATGGGAGGAAGGTACAGAATGAACTGATCTAGCTAGAGTTACTGTTGCAGGGCTCTGTTTAGGGCATTTGATTTCATAATTTGAACTTTGGCTGTTTCCTGTTTTTCTGCTTTAATAAGCCTCTGTTCGAACTGGTTTGTGCTTGTTTGAACATGTTTGTGCATCACACAGAATCTCTCACTACTGCGCAGAGAGATTACTAGTTATAGATGCCTGCTCTCTAGCCTCACAAATATTACCTAAACCAGATCTCTTCGCACCTAAACCTATTAACACTTGCCCCTAATGTATTCCCTCTTCAACTGTTATAGCCAGACCAAGATTATTTCCAGGACCATGAAATGTCAGTTTCCCTCCTTTTCTTCTACCATCCTGGTTGACATGGGTCTACTGAGGCAGTGCAGCAACTGCCTCATGTACACTGACATTCCCCTACTGTTAAATCATTCCTGTACCATTTGTGAGAGATGCATCTATAATATGAATCTAGAATCACAGCTCTCTCACGCAACAGATAGCAATACAGAGTGGGTTGTCAGCCCACCTACTACAACTCCTACTCATGACACACAGCATACACACACAGAGACCAGCATATGCGGAGGTACTTACAAAATATCTGCCTAAATGTTAGAGACCGCCAAAACACATACATACTGAACCAACCATAACACCCCAAACACACAATATACATAATGAAACAAGCACAAATGTCTCATCATCAAAGCCCACAAGGCAATGCACATCCACTTCAAATAACTTAGTCATAGGAGACTCTATAGTGAGACACACAGATGTCCCCCTCACCAGGCTAAACAAGGAGAAATTCATGGTCAGCTGTCTTTCTGGTACCAGGATCCATCAAATCATGCAAGCACTGAGGTCTCTCAACAACAAGTATCATTATGATTCGGTCATAGTACATGTTGGTGTGAACGACTTGAGACGTACCTCCTTGGACTACATGAGGAGAGACATGATTGAGCTCTCTGATTATGTGTCACAGGTAGGTTTGTCCCTAGCCTTGAGCAGCATATTACCCTTGCCTAGAATGATACCACAATATAAACAGAAAATCATTGACTTCAATAATCGGCTTAGTTTCTGGTGTCATTCTAAGTGTATCCAGTTTCCGTCAGCCTGGGATGACATGATCGTTAGACCTGGATGCTTTGTCAGAGATGGTCTTCATCTGCCACCCCTGGGATTTCAACTACTGGCAAAGGCTCTTGCCATGCCCATAGTGCCTTTTTTAGGCAATGTCACAAGGACAAACTCCCGACGTAAAAATTCCATCAAAAAACAACCTCAAGGTTATACTGCTAAACGCTTAGTCTTAGCATGAAACTGCACTCAATGGAAGTAGTCCTCCCCTTGGAAGACAATGAACTCTATGCAGTCACAGAGACCTGGTTCAAGGCAGTAGACAGCACCATAGCCATACTGGGTTATACCGCCTACCACACGTTCAGACCATGAATGGAAAATGTGAAAACTAAAGGAGGTGGTGTATCAATATTCATTAAAGATAAATACACCTCCAGATTGGTTAAACAGTATGATTCCCTGAAGACACTTGAGGTGCAACTAACTGTTGGTAGGATACCTATTCAAATCATTACCAGTTACAGGACCCCCTCCATGAATCAAGACACCCACTCTGCCTACTTGAACCTACTGGAATCCATCAAGACACATCTGAACACCATGATTCTGGATGATTTTAATTACCCATCAATTGAATGGGTAAATTACTCGTGCTCAAACTCACTTGCCCAAAGATTCCTCGAGTTCATTAATTCCAATGCACTGGACCAGCTGGGGGACACCCCAACTAGGGGTAGCAACATGTTGGATCTGGTGCTTACCAATATGGGGGACAGCTGTAGCACCCACACTGTAACATCTTCTATTATCAGATCTGACCACAAATAAGTCTCACTCAAATTAATTATCATACTGCCCCCCCCCCCCCAGCAGCAACTAAACTAAAACACTTCTCCAAAGTAGATTATATACTTCTAAGGGATGGTATAAATAGCTTCACTGCACCTCCCCCCACATGTAGCCAGCAACTATTCCAAGTCCTACAACAATGCTTTTTACACACACCTGTATAACTGCATTGATGCAGCCATACCTGACAGGACCAAAACAAGTTCTTCAAAGAAGAGCAAACCTGCCTGGTGGACAACTGCAATTAATGGGCTTTACAATAAAAAGAAGAAATCTTTGTAAAAATGTGAGAGGGAGCATGCCTTAAACTGGAAACACTCCCCCCTCAGCTTAAACAAGCAAATAAGACTTCTTGTGAAGTCCTCCAAAGCAAACTATGAATCTAAATTAGCATCATCAACTAAGGACAACCATAAGGTGTTCTTTACTTAAATCCATAGGATAGGTAAGACCCACCAAACTGGTAGTTAATGATACCACATACACTGAGCCTGTGGACATAGCAAACCTGTTACCCAAAAGGTTCTAGAAAATTTCACTCCCCTGTCACCACCACACATACCCCATGACATTCCTTCCACCTATCCCTCACCTTGTATCTCTACAGAGCAGGTCATAAATGCTCTGTCTCTGGCCAAACACAGCATCTATGGGACCTGATAACATCCCAGGCTGTGTCCTATATGGCTCCAACAAGAGTTAGCAACACTACTGGTTACTCTTTTCAGTCATATTCTAAGCACCAGCTTCATCCCAGCTGAATGGAAAATGGCCACCGTTATCCCCTTACACAAGCATGGTGCTTCCACTGACCCTGGGAACTATAGACCTATTAGCCTGACTAGACTTATCTGCAAGGCCATGGAGCATATCATCATGGAGCTTATCAACAATGATATAGGTAATCTCCAAGTACTTGACCCTACTCAGTTTGGATTTGTCAAAGGAAGATCATGCCTGTTAAACCTGGTGGACTTCTTCAAGACAGTCACCAGAGCCCTGGATGAGGGGAAAACTGTGCATACAGCCTACCTTGACTTGGTCAAGGCTTTTGACACTATTCCCCACTCAGGCATTATTGACAAACTCACCCAGCTAGGTAGCAACCCTTATATCGTTAGGTGGGCCACTAACTGGCTCACTGATAGAACCTATACAGTCAAAATAGGGGAATCCACCTCCAACAGCAGACCCGTTACCAGTGGTTTTCCATAGGAATCAGTCCTGTGATCTCTATTGTTTGGAATCTATTTCTCTGATGAACAAGCTAAAACTAATGGTCTGTAGTTGACAAAGTTTGCTGATGACTGCAAACTGGGAGCAGTCATAGAATCCCCAAATGATGTCAGCATCCTACAAGAGCATCTTATGTAAACAAATTATTAAATGATTAGTGCCAAAGTTATGGCCTTAAACTCAATGCAAAAAAATTTATTCTCATCCCTTTCAGTAAGAGCAAAGTTCCTGCTAACTATCACATCAGTAGAAACACCCTAAGCATGCACTCAGTGGTGAGAGACCTGGGCACATAGGTTAACAACCTTACCTTTGATCACCATGTCTCCACAGTGGTAAGAAGCGCATTCTATATTGCTCATCTCATATGTAAGGGCATTACCTCTAGAAAAAAAGAAGTTATAATCTCCCTGTACTCTTCCCTCATCAGGCCAATAATTGAGTACAATCTCCCTTTTGGTATGTTCTTTTCCAGGTACCTGCAGCAATTGGAGAGACCACAAAAGGTCCTCACAAGGAGAATTCAAAGTATTCAGCATCTGTCATATGTGGATCAGCTGAAATCACTGTCACTTTACTCCATTTCATACAGACTACTCAGAGGCAATTTCAGCCTTATGTATAAGGCAATCTCTGACTCTGCTTTATTGGAAATGCTGCATATCCATAAGCCCTATGGCTCAAGGGTTACTTGCTCTAAAGACCTTAAACTGGTATGTGACATTACTAGGACCTGCTGGAGGGTATAGGTTTGTCTCCCAGAGGTTACTAAACCTGTGGCAGAGACTCCCAATTCATGTCAAGCAGAGCATATCATTGGCCATCCAAGCACAATCTGAATGACTGGAAGGGTAAGCGTAAATTCATAGTTCATAGTTCATAGTTCATAGTTCAATACTAAGCTAACTGCCCTTGCGAGCCATTTTAAGCCTAGCCAATTATCCCTTATGAGACTCAAACCCTGCACCTTGTGTTTGTAAGGCAAACACTTTAGCCATTAAGCCACACTCCCAACTCATCCTGGGGGTTCCACCTGTGTCTCTCTTGGACAGGGGCAATAGGTGCTGATCATGGAAACAAGGGCAGAACTTGGCTAGGCTTGTAAGGGCCCTAGGGCCATTAGCCTAGTAACTTCCTAAGATCCTGTGATCCTATAGAGACAGGGAAATCAGTCAGTCTCTGTAAGGAATGTTCTGGAGTCCTTTGATCTTCTTAATTAGAAACTTCTGAGGTCTCTCCATTTGCTGCAGGTGCTTTGTACGGTACACGCCAATATGGGCATTATACTCAATTATGACCCTGATTAGTGATGAGTATCTAGGGGGTTATAACCTCTTTTGCTCTAGAGATGATGCCTTTTCTAATCAAGTGTGCTACACAGAAAGCCTTCCTTACTATAGTAGCTACATGGTGCTCAAAGATAAGGTTGCAGTCTACTTGTGATCTCAAATCTCTTACCACTTTGTAGGTACACAGGGTATTGTTGTTAATTCAACAGTGTGAAGGGACATTGTTTTTACTGAAGGGAATGATGATGCATTTCTTTGCATTCAGTTTTACATAATGACTAAGATACCAGTCATTGGTCTGCGTAAGACCCTCCTAAAGTAAAGTATACTGGCATCCATTTGGGATTCAATAATTGCACCCTGTTTGCAGCTGTCCGCAAACTTGGTCAGCCATAGGCCCTTAATTTTGGTCTGAACTTCTGAGAAGTATATGCCAACATTAGGGGGCCCAGCACTTACCCTTGTGGCACCTCACTGGTAACAGGTCTGCTGATTTATGTGGAGTCACCCACTTTGATAGTGTGTGGCTGCTTTGTGAGCCAGTTTTCAACCTGTCTTACAACAAAATGGTTTACATTCAGTTTTCTAAGTTTATCAGTAATGCCTGAGTGCGGGATTGTGCCAAAGTCCTTTACCAAGTTAAGGTATGCTGTGCGCACAGATTTGCCTTTGTCAATGGCCTGGTCACATTTCTGAAGAAATCCACCACATTTAACAGCCAGGATCTGCACTTGATGAAGCTGAATTGGGTTGGATCCAGGGTTTGGAGGCCACTTATGTCTTTATTTATGAGGTTCATGATGATATGTTCCATAGCTTTACACATGAGGCTGGTCAGATTTATGGATCTATAATTCCCTGGGTCTGTTGCTAAGCCACCTTTGTGGAGGGGAATAACTGTTGCTGTTTTCCACTCCACAGGAACAAAGCCTGTGGTTAAGCTGTGACTGAATAGGGTACTTAATGGTGATGCTAGGTTATGTTATACTTTGTTTAGAATAGAGCCTGGGATGTCATCTAGCCCCATAGAGGCTTGTGTTTTTTTGCCTTAGACAAAGGCTTTAATGACCTGCTCTTTGGATATGTAGGGTAGAGGGAAGTTGGGGGCAAGGTTTGTGATGAGTTTGGAGGGGATAAGGGACTGCAATTTTCCCAAATCTGTCCGCTAGTAGGTTTGCTATCTCTGTGGGATCAGTGTGTGTGATACCATTAGTCACTAGTTTGGCACATGCTTGGGTCCTACCTTTTAGACTATGTACAGAGATGTAAAAGGCCTTATGGTTATCCTTGGGTGTGATTGCTAAATTTTTCTCAAAGTTACCCTTAGAAGGTTTGACATGCTTGTCTTATTAACCTACTGAGGCTGAGGAGGGTGTTTTTCCATTGCTGGGGAGTAGCTTTAGTTTTCTTATACAGCAACTTTCTGTATTTCTTGTAAAGTTTGTTGATGCTGGATGTACACCAGGGTGGCTTGTTTTTACTTGGGGGTCTGGTGTTGATTCTCTCTGGAACAGCCAAGTCTATACACTTATACAAGTGATTGTACAGGGCTTTATTGTAAGCTTTGGTGTAGTTACCACTTCCAGCTGAGAGTGGGGGTTGGAATGCATTTATACCTTCCCCTAGGAGGGTATAGTTTGTTTTGGTGAAGTTATTTAGTCTGACTTCACCCTTTGTGAGTTCTGGTGTTAGTTCCAGTTTGAGGAAGACTTATTTGTAGTCAGATTTAACTAATGACAGACCAACAGTTGCAGTGGTGCATCTGTTTGTCATGTTAGTGAGGACCAGATGTAGTATGTTTGTTGCTCTTGTTGGGGTTTGAACACTTTGTTCCAGGGGACTTGAGTTAACAAAGTCAAAGAACTTTTGTTCTAGTGAGTTAGGGCTACAGTGGGTTTCTCAGTTGATGGTGGGATAATTGAAATCTTCCATGACCAGAGTGTTTGGCAATATATGGATTGACTCCAGTTTGGTCAAGTAGGCCTTGTGTGCATCATGATCCATGGAGAGGGATCTATAACTAGCTATGACTTGAATGGGGGTCTTACCCACAGTAATATAAACTTGGAGTAACTCTATGGAGTTGTCCAGTCTAACTATAGGGAGGTGAATTTAGCTCTAATATAGATGGAAACACTGCCTCCTTTGATTCTCACACATTTGATTTGCTGTCTGAAGGTGTGGAAGGCATTGTAGCCTTCCAAGACTGAGGTACTCTCTGAAGCCTTGAACCAGGGAAAGCCTCTATCTGGCACTCCTCTCCTCAACCATGTTCAGGGGCACAAAATCTTCATCTCTTTGCTATATCTTACCCATGTATACTCTTATAAAAGTACATAATACCTCGTTGTTGAATCTTTCATTAAGTATAACAAAGACCTACAGTTCCCAATGCGTACACATTGATAAAGGCATGGTCAGCACTGTGTATCTGTTATCGATCAGTCCTTATCATCTTGAAGTCTACAAACAGTATGGGGAATCATTTGTCCTCCCATATGGCCTGCAGTCTCACAGGTCAGGTACTGATTAGCAGATCTTTCATGCTGGAGATTATGCCCCATTAATGTAAGTCAAACATGACAGCCATTAAAGCCATGATAGCAATAGTAGTTGTGTAAATGGTAACATGCACTGCTGACAAGGACTGATCAGCACTTCTTCAAAAGTGCTTAATTGCACCTCCACCCCTACTCCCCACAGCTTGAACCTGGAACAGCTCCTGCCCTTGCATACCTCTCAACCTCTTAGTGCAAGAAATCTGAACAAAGCCTGAGAAAATAGGAGACACTGGCCCAAAAATAGGGACAGACTTTAAATATGGTTCTTATAAACTGAGAAAGTTGCTAGAGTAATATGTTTTGTTACCATGTATTTTCAGAAGGATTTGAAGTCTGAAACTCAAATGTATGTCATTATTTATTTATTTAACATTTGTTGGCCGGGAAAATCCAACTAGGACAGAGCCTATTTTCAGCAGAAGCCTGGGTAGAAGCACCCCAAATTCATATATTTGGATGTGGGAGTAAACTGGAGTACCTGGAGGAAACCCACATGCATGCAGACAGGACATACAGACTACACACAGAAGGTACCCCAGCCGAGAAATGAACCGTAGAACCTCTTCCTGTAAGGCAACCACTACACTGAACCTCAGATCATCTGAGTGATTTGACAGAAATCCACAGATTTTATGAGGAATAGACCAAAAATAAGAGGCAAAAATCTGGACATTCTGTAAAATTCTGGACAGTTGAGAGGTATGTGCCCTTGTCCTACATGTGCTAGTGCACTGACACCCAGGTCAGATTTTGCTGTGTAGAGCAGGAAAAGGTGACTTCTAAGTAACCTCTAGGATATGAATATAATATCAGGTCCTGAAGCTTTCTGACCAGTTAAATTTTCCATTTATTAAATAATCATTGTACCTTTAAAAATTTTTCAGGTGGCTTGCTTGAAGACAACAAAACATGGCACCGTTTATTAATGATTTAGATCAGTAAGCTGTGAAGTGGTACAGTCATCTCCTAGAGTGGAAAGACATGCCTCTCTGACAGGTTACTGAAGGTTTTTCTGACTTTTGTAGTTAACATGCTGATTAAAGCCTAAATTGTTATCTGTGAGGCTTGACAAGATGGTGACATTTGGATGCATAGTCTTAAATCATGCTTTTTATCTTTAACGTCTCATACTTTTATTTTATTTTATTGCTTTGGATCAGTTTTACATAGTATTATTCAGTCTGTAACTCTATGACCACTGCTCCTGACAAGATGGACTAACTAACTGTAGATCATTATGTGTAATGTTCCTGAACCACTGTTTCTAGGCAGCACATGCATATAAGTACTAAGCATGTGCGAGAACAGTGCCATTTTGTACAGTCAGCCAGAGTGAATGCAGACATGATTAGAAAAACACATGCGAGTGTGTTTGAAGTAATGAGTGAATTAATTAACTTAAATACTTGTTCCAGTTACAGTTCCTGACAGTATTTATGTACAATAAATATCTTATAGGTTCATGGGTTTATAGGTGTGTACTAGGCCAATGGCCCTGGAGCCTCTACAAGCCTAGCCCATAGGATTACCCTGGCATCATGCCACCCGACCTTAGCTCCCAGTGCTTCTGTTGAGTAGAGCCACTGGAGTGATCCCTGGGGTGAATTTTCTATTTCCCATCCACTCATCAAGATTTCTGTTGAAGAGGGCCAGTGAGGCACTCCACTTGACATGTATGGGAAGTCTATTCCATAGCATGGGCAGCCTCTGGGTTATGAGCATGTCCCTCTAGCTTGTTCTGTTGATTGTGGTAATGAGGTTGAGGTCTCTGGAGCATGTAGTGCGAAGGGATTGGGATTTCATTAGATGTAGCATTTCTAACAGAGCTGGGTTAGACATGGCTTTGTAAGTCAAGCAGAGATCACCTCTAAGCAGGTGATATGAGACAGAGAATAGTTGGAGTTTTTTGAGTCTGTCCATATAGGACAAGTGTTAGCCTAGGATCCTCTTTGTGAGTTACTTTTGTGGCCTCTCCAGTTATTGCAGGTGTCTAGTGAGGTACATGCCAAATGGGGCATTGTACTCGATGATTGGCCTAATGAGGAAAGAGTAGAGGGATATCATGAGCTCTTTCTTCCTGGATGCAAAACCCTTAGTAATGAGATGTGCCACATAGAAGGACTTTCTGACCACAGTAGCAATGTGGTGGTCAAAAGAGAGGTTGCTGTCAACCTGTGTTCCTAGATCTCTTATAACACCTTCTGTGTTCAGTGGACTACCATCAATGTGGTAATTCATGGAAACCGGGTTTTTCCCAAAGAGAATGATGACACATTTTTTGGCATTGAGCTTAAGCCCATGGTTCTGACACCAGTTGTTAGTCTCATTGAGGCCTTTCTGTAGAATGTCAACATCACTTGGGGAGTTAATTATGGCTCCCAACTTGCAATCTCCTGCAAACTTTGTCAGCCAGAGTCCCTTCGTGTTGGCCTGGACTTCAGAGAAGTAGATACCAAACAGGAGAGGACCCAGGACCGAACCCTGTGGGACTCCACTCATGAGTCATTGGTAGTCTGACTTGGAGTCAGCTACTTTCACACTGTGGGTTCTATCTGGAGTCAGTTTGTAACCCACCTAGTGATATATGGGTTGATGCCTAGCTTAGTGATTTTTTCTATGATTGCTGAGTGGGAAATGGTATCAAATGCCTTGGCCAGATCAAGGTAGGCTGTATGAACCACCTTGCCTTCAGCCACAGCTCTCGTGACTGACTCAAAGAAGTTGACCAGGTTGAGCAGGCATGATCTACCCTTCACAAAACCAAACTGTGTGGGATCCAGAGTTTGGAGATTCCTAATATCCTTGTTAATTAGTCCATGATGATGTGTTCCATAGCTTTGCATATCAGACTCGTCAGTCTAATGGGGCAATAGTTCCCAGGGTCTGTAGTCGCTTCTCCTTTGTGGAGAGGGATGACTGTAGCAGTGTGCCATTCGGTAGGGACAAATATTTATACCTTACTGATGCTTTGTCAAGAGCACACAGACAAACAACAGAACAGCATGACAATGAGAAACCAGTCTTGGAAGTCATGGAAGTCAAAAATTTTTCCTCATCATGTCTTGATGAACTCAGACAACACATAGCTTTAGACGATGTTCTTTAGAAGCTGAAACATGTTATTAATCAAGGATGGCCAATACAACAAACCAGTCTACCACTTGATATCCAGAAATATTTTCCTTACCGAGACAAGCTCATGATGGAAGATGTAATCATCATGAAAGGTCCTAAAGTGGTTATTCCTTCAGCATTACAACAGGAATATATCAAGATCTTACTATGAAGACACCCAGGTTCTGATTCTACCGAAAGAAGGGCAAGAGGCATAGTATTTGGTCCTTCTATGTCTTAGATATAGAGAAGGATACTCTAACATGTTCTATTTGCAATAGTACTAAACAGCAGCAACAAAAAGAACCACTTCAGCTAATCCAGATTCAAAAACTACCAAGGTTGACAGTTGCTACTGATATTTTCAATAGCAGACTCTTACACAAATTGGTTTGAAATTAACCTTCTTCCTAATCCAATATCCAGCACTGTCATTACAAAGTTGAAGAGACATTTTTCTGTGCATGGTAGTCCACATAAAGTTGTATCTGACAATGACAATTTACCAGTCAGCAGTTCAAGAGATCTGCTGAGTCTTGGAACTTTATCCATGTTACTAGTAGTCCTGAGTATCCACAGTCTAATGGATTAGCTGAGTATGCGGTCCAAAGTATGAAATATTTGTTAGAGAAATGTAAGAAAGATGGCACCAGCTTTTTCCTTAACCTTCTCAATCTCAGAAACATTCCCAGAGATAACTTACTTGGTTCACCTGCTCAGAGATTAATATCTAGATAGATGAGAGCAGCCTTACTGATCAGAAAACAACTATTGATTCCAAGTGCAAAGAACAACAAAGTGATCAAAACCCAACTTTTCAAGAAGTGTAAGTCACAAAAGTCATATTACGATAAATCTAGCAAACCTCTTAGAGCACTAAGACAAGGAGAAATCTAAGGATGCAAACAACCAAAGGTTACAGCTGAGTGGGTATTATCAAAAATGTTTGTGAGAAACCGAGATCCTATATTGTTCAATCAGAGGGAATGAAATTTTGAAGAAACCAAAGACATATACTTCCAGTTTTTGAACCGACAATGCAACAGATTGCCTGTGCCCAAATCTCTAGCTCTCAGAGCGACCTTACACTTGTTCCAGTTTTGCAAAACAGTGTGCGTTCCTCAAATAATTCTGATGTTATTCCTGAATTTGCTATTGAGAAGAATTTTCCTGAGACTGTCCCTGTTGCTAAACCCAGTCCGAGCTTTTACATAACCAGATTGGGTAGAATTTCCAATCCCAATCCAAAATTCACAGCGACTTGGACTTGAGTTTGATTTGTTATTAATATCGAATTGTTATCTACCATATACATTGCCTTGTTCTCCTATTGCATATTGAACAAATCAAACAAGGAGGATGTAGATAATTATGTGTAATGTTCCTACTGAGCCACTGTAGCTAGATAGCACATGCATATAAGTACTGAGCACGTGTGAGAACAGTGCCATTTTATACAGTCAGCCTGAGTGAATGCAGGCATGAATGGAGATGCACATGCAAGTGTGTTTCAAATAACTTAAGTACTTGTTCCAGTTCCATTTCCTGACAATGTTTATGTACAGTAAATATCCTGAACCCATATACCGCTTTATCGTCTCTTTTGTACGCATGAGACAAGCGACACTAATGTTGTTTTTCAGTGATTTGTAATCACATTTATTGGAACTTTTAGATTCCCGATTGCCTGTCCAATGGGTCAACATATTTACATGGTCCTGTGGTGCTGTGGATGATACTCATCAGAATCTTGCACTATGTCTGTTTATCTTGACATCCCTGGTTTTATCTTTTATGTAACTGACTACAAATCTGGAGAAGGATTTCTAGACTTTGCTTTACATCTCCATTGTCCTTCAGCAACATTGACTGAATTAATCATGTGCAGCATTGGTCTGCTGCTTTCCCAAGCATTTATGATCATTGTTGGCCTCATGGGATTTTGGATGTCTGCTCTGTGATTGGGATTGCAGGACTTTGGTCTAACATACTTGTGAATAAATCCCACATATGGAGTCTGTTTGGTCTAGCTCATTTTTAATGCCGGTGGTATGTTTTTATTTTATGAGTGTATCTACTTTTGTTTTATGCATAACTAGGATCCCATGTAGGAAGCCTGTCTGCTCTCTGTTACTGCTTTATGGCCACTGTTGCAGATTTATTTTTTATTTATTTTTATGTTATGCATGAAAAGTCTCAAACCTATGATGCACCAAGTTAGTCTGAAAGCAGATAAGGTTACTTTCACTATTTGGGGCCACATCTCTTTTAGATACTCACACTGCTGTCTAGAGAACCTGACTCTTGGTTATGCCATTTGAATTATTATTATTCCTGGAGACTTTTCATCCTACCATTGTTGGGTCATCTATCTCGATCATGCTTGGTTAGCCATCCAGGTATATCTTGTAGCTGTGCAACTTTTGTGGATGTTCCTTATTTCCACCAACTCCATGAGCAAGGACCTTGAACATGATCAGAAAACTAAGCTGCTTTTATGGACTTTAATGTCCGAACTTAGTTAACCTACTTTGACAGACAGCTGTAGCAATACATTTTGTGTTTTGTTATTATATTCACTGTATTTCATGCTGTGTGTCAGTAAAAAAAACTAATATTCATGAGATCTCCTGCTGGCACTTTGTCTCCTCTGCCAACTTAGGCTTCTTACTGACATCTTGCAGCTTTGTCGAAAACATCATATTTTAAGGAAGTTTAAGGAAGAGAGCTACAAAAGTACAGGCATAAGATGTACTGACCATCAAAGTTGTACTGAGTGTGTTAGTAACCAGTCCCTGCCCTTAGGCGAAATATCATGCAGGCAAAATTTCTGTGTTAAATAACATAGCCATAGGACCTGCTTCTCTGCTGGGACTACTCCTTCTGAGGGCACTTTATACTAATGTCAGACTCATCAACAAGCTAGGAATTAGCACTGACCTTCAGTGTATTGTTGACCTGGAACATATCACAGAGACTAAGCTGGACAAAAATTTTAGTCCGGATACAGAGTACTCAAGTTTTTCCATGATTTTGTTCCCTGTCACCAGAGATGTCAGGAGAATGGGAGGAAGGAATGGGTTCTTTCTCATCTTCCACCAGGTAGTGTGAGGATGTTCTCATAAGAATTTACACACCTAATCAAGAGTCAGGGTCTGTGTCTTTTGATTATGACTGGCTGACTTCAATATCTGGGCTGACAGTGAGCCTATGTATCATGCTAGTGAATTCCTCTGTATTAAGAGTGGTTTTGTCTTTGCTCAGGTAATTTCTGCTGTAGTCCATAAATCTGGTTATCTATTGCTTTACATTTTCAGTGTTGCTGTTTCCACCTGATGTGGTGAAACCCATCTCATAGGAGTCAACATAGTTCAGTTTTCAGCTGTTATAGTTCAGTTGCACTCCCTGTTCCTGGCCAGGGAGAATGCAAAAAAGTTCTATTGTAACTTTTGATGACTTTGCTCTTGCCTTCAATCGGCTACTATTGGTGTGTATTGCCAATGGTTTGTTGAGCTACTGATGGCCTACAAGAGAGCTACCAGGTCCTTTTTTCAGTCTACATGCCCCTTCACTTGTATGCATCATCCATCTCATTCCATATGAACAATGAAATGAGAAGGTAAGAATGGAGTCTTGGGCATAAAGGAAGTATTAGCCTATTCAATGTCAGGCTTAAGCTTGTTGAGCATTTATCAACTGGCGATGTCTTATAAAAAGACAGCATTTCTGTCTGTTGTGATCACCACTCCACTGAATTAGCTTACTGTACTCTTTGGCTTGGTTCACAGACTGAGCAATCCAGCCTGCCTAGCCACACAAAGTGTTTTATTCTAAAGAATGTGAATTGACTGATTCTTTGCATGCTAAACTGGCATCTATAAGGATAGTTTCATTTTCCAAAGTAAACTAGAGGAAGAATGCATTGTCTATACAGAATCTCTGTACAGGACTTGGACACAGTGTGAGTTTGGGTTTAAGAGTACACTGTGGTAATTTCTTTTGTCTCAAACATACAAATTGTCTCCTTTGGTTTGGACTGATACCCAAGAAGATTGACTTGTCTGCATTAATGTACTGGACCTTTGATTTCTCAAGTTTTGCCATCATCTTTGAATAGAGGTATCGTTCCAACTGTGTTAATGGTGGTCTTGGTGATACCAGTTCTGAAGAAATCTTACCTTGATTCAGATGAGAGTGGCGATTATCAGCCTCTGTATAACTTTTATTTCCTGCATAAGCTATAGAGAAGGTTGTCTATCAACAGTTTGACTCACCTGTACAGGAGTACTAAAATTATGAATGATTTCAGTGGATTTTTCTGTAGGCATAACTGTGTTGACCCTTTTTGCATGATGAATAATTTCTTAACAGTGACATATGGTTGGTGTTCTTCTGTACTGGTCTTTCTTAATTTCTCTTGTACACTTTAATCACTTACTTCCTTACTGTGAGATTTCAGGTAGTATTCTAGATTGGTTTGCCTCATACCTTTTGGGGTCACTTCTGATGTTACTATTTCATCCAGTTACTGAGTCACCTCTGGTGTTCTACATGGTTTGATTTTGGGTCCATTTATGTGCTTCCTGCCAATGCTTCAACTTGACAGACTCATTCTGGAGAGGGTTTTATAGTATCATTGTTATGCTTGTAATACCCAACTTTACCTCTTCTTCCTGATATGTCTATTGTTGACTTACATGAAAATAATCTGGAATACATCCAAAACTGGATGAATCAGAATTCTGTTAAGCTCAGCACTTCCAAGACAGTGACATGTCCATCACATCACCTACAGAGACTTAAACAATCTTGCTGCAACCCCCCACTACTGTTTATGGGGGTAATAAACCAGGTGTTGTTGAGATAATTGGCAATATTGGTGTGGTAATTTACAAACAATTGACATTGAATGACCAGGTGTCTTCCATTGTTAACTCATCCCATCTCCAGCAGAGAAATATTTCCAGCATCAACTATCTTCTACTACCACAAGGTCTTTCTGTGGTTATGCATGCCTAGTCTGTTCTTATCTGCACTTCTGCTGCTATAAAATTAACCATTTCATTCATCCTGTGCCCCACAGAACAGTCCTAATTTCAGTCCTTGATTCCCACCTCTTGCACAGACTCTAAGCAGACTGATAAATGTCCTAGTCTGGATGGTGGCCAAAATACTTCCTCAAACAACAGTTACATATCCTGCATTGGTATCTCTGACAGACCCTCACAGGCACTGTCATTATTATATTTTATTTTGTCTTAATTTACTTGTCTGGGAAGAAAGACACATCCAGTGGCTAATGACTTCAACCTGTCAAACAGTACCATTTGTTTCTGAGCTTAGGGGAGGTGTGAGGGGGAGTTAGTCAGGATGCAAATGTATTTATCAGAAATAGTTTTATTTTTGCCCATTTATGCTGACTGTACAATTCACCACATGTCCTCCAAACTTAAAACAATAACATTCAATAATAAAATGGGGAATAAACTAAGGGTACAGTTTGGTACAAGTATAGATTTGGAGCATAAGAAATTAAAGCTGTAATAGTTTTGTATTGCTTGTGTTCTGTAAAATTATTTTAGTATTTGAGTTTAATTTATAAGCCATTTTTCCCATGGGAATAGATAGTAGCATTGATGTGGCTGTATTTGATGATGAATTAGTGACAGAAATGCATGTTTATGAAGATAGCTTAGTTTGCCATAAATGTTATCCAAATTAGTAGCAACCCAAGTTTAAACATACAACTTTCTGTTAAAGCTAAATGAGCTACAAAAAAGACTAAATAGTGTTTTGGCATGGGTTGAAGTACTCAGCATTTCAAATACCGTAATATCATTTATCAATTATTATTATTGCTTAACAGCATGATATTGCTAGAACAAAAAAGACTGCTCATTTAATTAATTTAGAGACGCGTTATATTGTAAAATGGAATCTTGTGGCAGCTTTAGACAACATTCCACATTGCATTTAAATAAATTCTGTGGCATTTTGGTGAATTAGCATGATGTGTATTTTGTGATTTGTCTACTTTCAATTAAGGCCTTTAGTAATATATCATTGTTTGTGTTTTGATAGATGTTAAAAGTACTTTAGGAATTGGGCTTGGAGGATCAGTGAAATTCATTAGCTATTGGATGTTCCAAAGAAGTACATTAAAGGACAACAACTGGATTCTGTTATTAGAAGCTCATCTTCTCTATCCTTTCTCTCCCTATTTATTGCCCCTGCTATGAATAAACAACAACATAGCATTTAAAATATTTTAAATTGACTGCTTCTCTCCACTAGAACAGTACCTTACTGTACTGTGGTTGTTTCACTTTCAAAAAACTTTTATCCCGCCCTAGAAAAGTCTCCAATTTTTGATGTCATCAAGGCCACTGAATGCAGGTAGTTTTCTGGCCAATTCCCTCCCCAAACTGATGTCACCATAACCGTCCTAAAAACCTACCACGCTGTGATGTTACAGCTCCCTGGTCCTTCCCTTACCCATACAGAAAGTAAAGTCTAGGACAAGGAAACAGTACATGAGTCAAGTCTCCTGCTGTGAGCTGTCAATCACAGCAGGTAATAGCTCAAATTACCCACTTTGACAGCTAATGAAGTTAGGTGTGATGGGGGATGGGAGATGAGTCAAAGTAGTACAATTCAGGCTTCACAAAAAAAAACCCTGCTGTTTAGGAATTCTAAAAAGAAACAGCAGTAAGAAGCACTTTGAAAGTCTGTTCTGTGGCATTTGCACTGTTTTTGTTTTAAGTAGTCATTGAACAGCATGTAATCTTACTTAAAACTAAACGACTGAAATACAGCAGTGTATGCATGTAAAATCAATGCAGTGACAGGAGCTTTAGGAAGAAAGAGGCTTGTGTGATGTAACTTTTTACAGATGAGCACTGTATTGTGGGATACCTAGAGGCCAACTAAACAATCAGAATTACTTCAAGATGCCAGACCTCATGTGGTCAGACTCAGAAATTACGTATAAAAATATTTAAAAACCTGTAAATAGACCCAGAGTCATGTTAAAATGTGTGAAACACCAAACTGTGATGAAATAACCATGTTTTTTGAGTCTGTGGGTGCCGTTCTCATTTAATGTATCAGTACGGCTATTCACAGTAGGAAATGCATGTCATGAATGAAAAAGTTTACATCACCATTTCCTTTCCACTCACTAACTGCAACTCTTAAAATCGTGTGTGTGTGTGTGTGTGTGTGTGTGTGTGTGTGTGTGTGTGTGTGTGTGTGTGTGTGTGTGTGTGTGTTTGCATATGGTTTGCACTGAATGCTTATGACAGTAATTATCTGAAATTTATTATAGTGGCTGTTATTTATGTATTAATTCATTCATTTGACCAAAATCAGACATCTAGACTGTACACAATCAACAAAATGGCTGTGCTGGTGTGTGTGTTTGCATCTTTTTATGTGGGGGAGGTAGAGTTGTAATAGTTTGCACTGTATGTTTCCTGGCAGCAGTGAGCTAAATTATACTACTGTGGCTATTTATGTTTGAATGTTATTAATGTGTTTTTCATTTGATTGCAATCAGAAAACTGAAATGTACACAATCAATAAAGTGGCTGTATCTGATGTACACCTTTGTGCATATAATTTATATTTTAGATGAAAATACTTCCTCTAACAACAGTTACATATGGACTAACATCACAATTATAAAAAATAGGTAAGTACATATATGAATATCTATATATGTATGTGTGTGTGTATACACTAATATAGTTGTGTGTGTGTGTGTGTGTGTGTGTGTGTGTGTGTGTGTGTGTGTGTGTGTGTGTGTGTGTGTGTGTGTGTATGTGTGCACACATGCATTCACACATATATACATATAAGTAGTAAAAATAAAACAAATACAAAACTACTCAACAGAGAGTTAAAAAAAATACTCCATTTTCTAAAGGAGGCGCAGTGGTGCAGCTGTTAGTATTGTCACCTCACAGCAAGAGATTCTCTGGTTCGACTCTCAGCTGGGTGCGTTCTGTGTGGATTCTGCATGTCCTCCTTGCATTCATGAAGGTTTCCTCCAGCTGCTCCTGTTTCCTCCCACATGCAAAACACATGCATCTGGAGCATTTCTCCCTGGATTCCACCGAAAATGGGCTTTGTACCAGTTGGACTTTCCCGGTAAACAAATGTTAAAATAAAAAATAAAAATGAATAAGACACTGCAGGGTAGTTGTTACAAGTGAAATAATGGATCTTTCTTCAGTGTGGAGGTCTATTGTTTCCCTACACTTTTCAACCTGTCAGGTATTACAACTTGGCAACTGGAGGGACCATTGTATATTAGGTTGCAAAGATATTAGCTTACATTTCTGCATTATTATGTATTTAGGCATTGATAACTAACATGAAGGAACTCATTCATATAACTCTTTGTACAGCTGGTTATGTGTATAGTACTAGACAAGGTTAATGTGATGGAAAACAACACTCACAGTTCACATGGCAAAACACACTGGTATTAAGTACAACAATATATTACAATGTGCTGGACACGTGTTATAAATGTTTACATTTCAATAACAGACTAGGCTAACCTTTCTCTATACCATCTGTTGAATGACAAGGCAGGATAGGGAATCAGTAGGGTTAACAAAAGGAAAGGTATTAAAGAGGTCAAATGGTGGTGCCTTCTTAAGAAAGAATGTAGTCTTTCTTTAACTGCAGAGAGACCCCTCTATATTACAGAAAGAAAAATAATATACACCAATTCTCAAAGGAAGAATCTTTTGCTGTACCTGTTATTATCTTCATCTGGCAATGGGGACTCCTGATTTTCAAACTTGTGGTGCAAGACACTGAATGTTCCCAATTATGTATGAAAATTGTTAAATTCAGAACTTGCCTGTCCTGTTTTAACTGGGTCTACAGAGAATGTTTTTGGTGCTAGATAGACGCATTGCAACACACTCCTGGCTTGTTTAGCAGCTGTGTAGTATCTGATTTAACTGTTGCTTCATTAAAATTGTGAACAGAAATATGTGAGTATGTTGTTGTATATCAGCAAGCCGATACAGCTTACTGTAGTCACAGACTTTGTATATTGCCATACTTCATGGTTGCCCCACTGCACTACCTTACTCGTGTCTGCTAACAATAAACTGTAACAATGCCTTGACCCTATCTCTAACCCTACATATTACTTTATAGAAAACCTTTCCCTAACAGTATATCTATTCAAACAGATTGTGTTTGAAAGTAGTTCCTGAGATCTAACAAAGCAACTTCAAAGGGAAACAATTTCATCTCTGTTTGCTTAGTAACTGAAAACATCAAGTGCTCAAAGACAAAAGAAATGATCAAGAGTGGACTGACATAATAGAGAGTGCAAATATGCAGCCTGAGTAGTAAGATTAGGTGTGCAAGGAGGGACAGTACATAAGTACAAGTAGGATTTTAAGGGTTGAACAGGAGTGGAACAAGTTGGACTACATGTCAAGAGGCTAAGCTAAGGAGAAAAAGATAAGGCTGGGCATGCAGGAAAAAATCTGTGTAACTAGTTGGATTAAGTATGCAGGGACAATGTGTGCCACTGTCACTACTGAGTGTGTAGGGACAACAGAACTGTGTCTGTCAGGATCAAGTGTACAGGAACAGC
Source organism: Protopterus annectens (assembly GCF_019279795.1). Taxonomy (NCBI): domain Eukaryota; kingdom Metazoa; phylum Chordata; order Ceratodontiformes; family Protopteridae; genus Protopterus; species Protopterus annectens. The sequence goes on along the minus strand of NC_056749.1, from coordinate 605,154,162 downwards.
AAGTGCAGCTGCCACTATTGAGTGTGCAGGGACAGCATGTCTGCATCTGGCAGGATCATGTGCACATGGACAACATCTGGAACTGACAGTACTGAGTGTGTAGATTTAAGTGTGCAGGAACAATGTGTGCAAATGACAGTGCTGAGTGTGCAGGGAGGGCAGGTCTATACTGTTAGATTTGTGTGTAGAAACAGCAGGTCTATAACTGGCAGTACTGAGTTTGAAGGGACAGCAGGTCTTTACCTGTCAGTGCTGAGAGTACAAGGGCAGCAGGTCTTCATTGTTAGATTGAAGTGTACAGTACGGCAGGGCTGTATTGTAAGATTTAGTGTGCGGAGACAGAAGGTGGGTAACTGGCTGTACTTAGTGCACAGGGACAGCAGGTCTGTAACTGGGAGTACTGAGTGTGCAGGGACAGCAGGTCTGTATCATTAGATTTAAGACTGCAGAGACAGAACGTGTGTAACTGGCAGTACTGAGTGTGTAGGGAAAGCAAGTCTTCATCTTTAGATTTAAGTGTGCAGGGACAGAAGGTCTGTAACTGGCAGTACTGAGTGTAGGGAAAGCAAGTCTGTATCTTTAGATGTAAGTGTGCAGGGAGAGAAGGTGTGCAACTGTCAGTACTGAGTGTGCAGGGCAGAAGGTGTGTAACTGGCAGTACTGAGTGTGTAGGGACAGCAGGTCTGTAACTGGCAGTACTGAGTGTGCAGGGACAGCAGGTCTGTATCATAAGATTTAAGTGTGCAGGGACAGCAGGTCTGTATCATAAGATTTAAGTGTGCAGGGACAGCAGGTCTGTATCATAAGATTTAAGTGTGCAGGGACAGCAGGTCTGTATCATAAGATTTAAGTGTGCAGGGACAGCAGGTCTGTATCATAAGATTTAAGTGTGCAGGGACAGCAGGTCTGTATCATAAGATTTAAGTGTGCAGGGACAGCAGGTCTGTATCATAAGATTTAAGTGTGCAGGGACAGCAGGTCTGTATCATAAGATTTAAGTGTGCAGGGACAGCAGGTCTGTATCATAAGATTTAAGTGTGCAGGGACAGCAGGTCTGTATCATAAGATTTAAGTGTGCAGGGACAGCAGGTCTGTATCATAAGATTTAAGTGTGCAGGGACAGAAGGTCAGTACTGAATGTGCAGGGCAGAAGGTGTGTAACTGTCAGTGCTGAGTGTGTAGGGACAGCAGGTCTGTAACTGACAGTACTGAGTGTGCAGAGGCAGAAAGTGTGTTACTGGCAGTACTGAGTGTGGAGGGACAGAAGGTGTTTAACTGGCAGTACTTAGTGTACAGGGACAGAAGGTGTGTAACTATCAGTATTGAATGTGCAGGGCAAAAGGTGTGTAACTGGCAGTACTGTGTGTGCAGAGGCAGAAAGTGTGTTATTGGCAGTACTGAGTGTGCAGGGACAGAAGATGTGCAACTGTCAGTACTGAGTGTGCAGGGACAGAAGGTGTGTAACTGGCAGTACTGAGTGTGCAGATAAATAAGGAGTGTAACTGGCAGTACTGAGTGTGCAGGGACAGCAGGTGTGTAACTGTCAGTACTGAGTGTGCAGGGACAGCAGGTGTGTAACTGTCAGTACTGAGTGTGCAGGGACAGCAGGTGTGTAACTGTCAGTACTGAGTGTGCAGGGACAGCAGGTGTGTAACTGTCAGTACTGAGTGTGCAGGGACAGCAGGTGTGTAACTGTCAGTAATGAGTGTGCAGGGACAGCAGCTCTGTAACTGTCAGGACTGAGTGTGCAGAGACAGCAGGTGTGTAACTACCAGTACTGAGTGTGTAGGGTCAGCAAGTGTGTAACTGTCAGTACTGAGTGTGCAGGGACAGCAGCTCTGTAACTGTCAGGACTGAGTGTGCAGGGACAGCAGGTGTGTAACTGTCAGTACTGAGTGTGCAGGGACAGCAGCTCTGTAACTGTCAGGACTGAGTGTGCAGAGACAGCAGGTGTGTAACTACCAGTACTGAGTGTGTAGGGTCAGCAAGTGTGTAACTGTCAGTACTGAGTGTGCAGGGACAGCAGCTCTGTAACTGTCAGGACTGAGTGTGCAGGGACAGCAGGTGTGTAACTGTCAGCACTGAGTGTGCAGGGACAGCAGCTCTGTAACTGTCAGGACTGAGTGTGCAGGGACAGCAGGTGTGTAACTTTCAGTAATGAGTGTGCAGGGACAGCAGCTCTGTAACTGTCAGGACTGAGTGTGCAGAGACAGCAGGTGTGTAACTACCAGTACTGAGTGTGTAGGGTCAGCAGGTGTGTAACTGTCAGTAATGAGTGTGCAGGGACAGCAGCTCTGTAACTGTCAGGACTGAGTGTGCAGAGACAGCAGGTGTGTAACTACCAGTACTGAGTGTGTAGGGTCAGCTGCTGTGTAACTGTCAGTACTGAGTGTGCAGGGACAGCAGCTCTGTAACTGTCAGGACTGAGTGTGCAGAGACAGCAGGTGTGTAACTACCAGTACTGAGTGTGTAGGGTCAGCAAGTGTGTAACTGTCAGTACTGAGTGTGCAGGGACAGCAGCTCTGTAACTGTCAGGACTGAGTGTGCAGAGACAGCAGGTGTGTAACTACCAGTACTGAGTGTGTAGGGTCAGCAAGTGTGTAACTATCAGTACTGAGTGTGCAGGGACAGAAGGTCTGTAACTGGCAGTACTGAGTGTGCAGATAAAGAAGGAGTGTAACTGGCAGTACTGAGTGTGCAGGGACAGCAGGTGTGTAACTGTCAGTACTGAGTGTGCAGGGACAGAAAGCATGTAACTGTCAGTACTGAGTGTGCAGGGACAGAAGGCGTGTAACTGTCAGTACTGAGTGTGCAGGGACAGAAGGTGTGCAACTGTCAGTACTCAGTGTGCAGGGACAGAAGGTGTGTAACTGGCAGTACTGAGTGTGCAGGGACAGCTGCTCTGTAACTGTCAGTACTGAGTGTGCAGGGACAGCAGCTCTGTAACTGTCAGTACTTAGTGTGCAGGGACTTGTGTGTTCAGCAGGCTCAAGTGTGCAGGGACAACATGTGCAACTGACAGTATTGGGACAAGAAGTTTATATCCGGCAGGATTACATCTCTAGGGGCAACAGGTTTATAACTGACAGTACTGAGTGTGTAGGGACAACTGGTCTGTCTTTGACAGGTTCATGTGTGCAGAGACAAAATTGTTTATAATGTATTTATTTATTTGCATTTGTTTACCAGGATAGCCCATATGTGCCAAGCAAGACCTCTCTTCAGTGAAGGACAAGGGAGAAAAGTTTCACATTTACAGGTTACATAATAGAAAACAGTGCTTTAATTTAAGTAATGAAGTAATAACTAGAAACATAGGAATACATCGTAAAATAGACTACATGACAGTGGAATACATGTTAGACATTACACAATAAAATAACACAAAAAAACATTTTACACTATTTTACAAAATGGTAGAATTAATTAAAATATGACTTTGTAATGATGACATTAATAATCACCCAAAAAGATGGGGATATACATAACCTTGGTAATAATTTTTGTGTAATAATGTGAAAATAGCAAAGTTTATAGCACATTATATTTCTGGCTTTTGATGTGGATGAGTTAACCACTGTGATATTTGTTGAGAGAAGTGTATTGTTCAACAGCCAGGCTTTAAGGCTTTCTTGAAGTTTTGGGAACTCCTAATTTGTCTTAAGATGTTTTGGAGGGAGTTCCATAGTTTAGCAACACATGCAGAGTTAAGACCATCCCCATGCACGTTAGGTGATTTTCTGTGTAAATAAGATGCTTGTCTTTAGAGCACAATGATTTGGGGGAGGGGTGGTATTAACAATTAAGTAGGGGATTTAAGAAAGGGCATTTTCTACTTGTAGGATTTTGTATGCCAATTTTAGACAATTAAATTTTATGAGAATGGGAAACTGTTTCCAGAGAAACTTTGGAAGAGGCATGCAAAGGTAAATACTGTTGGGCAGATTGGTAAAACATTTAGTAAGTTCATTATAACACTGTTATAACTTACTTCAAAGGGTAGTATCAAGGTTAGTGTTAATGTTGTAATTGTATAAAGGAGATTTGGGAGCTGGGATGCAGAAGCAGTGTTTAGACAGGCTTTTTGGTTTAGGAATTTTCTGGCATGATAAAGAAAAAAACAGCTTGATGAGTTTTCTAAATGATGTTATGGATATGAGTATCAAACTTTAGATGATCATCAATAGTAACTCCAAGGACCTTAGTGGTGGTAACTATTTTAATCTGGAATATGGGTTTGAATGTCATGAAGATGAATAACTTCAGTTTTGTGTGTGCATGTGTGTGGAGGTGGGGGTGTTTTAGCATTTACTAGTAGGTTGAAGAAGTTGAGATAGGTTTCAATAAATGTGTATGATTCTTATTTTATAGTTTTAAGTTCTGCAGGTAAGAAGGCTGAACAAATGACAGTGGAGTTATCCACCTATTGGACAGTTACTGAGTGTAAACTAGACAAGTGCAGGTTATTAATAAAGATGTTAAATAGATGTGGGCTAAGTATGGAACCTTGGGGAGTACCAATAGTTGCAGGCATGTATTCAGAAAATATATCATGTGCTGCGTGGCCAAGATGGTGAGCAGTTAACAGCCCTATTCTTAGTTCTGCTTCATTTTAGCATCTCTGAAATGTTTTTACTAAAAAACTCAAATAGAACATTTCAAAAGTTGATGGCTTTATAGTTGAACATCTGCTGAAAGATTTAGTATAAAAATAATAAGTATGAAACTCTTTTAATTGCTTTTTCCTGTCAAGAAAATTAGAAAGAACTAATTGTCTCAGAATGAGCCACTCTAAGCCCAGTGTACAGGACAGTGTAATGAGAAAAAACATACAGGCTATCTATACTAAGTAACATCAATGAATTCTGTAAAGATAGATACATTAGAAATCAAAATGGACACTTTTAAAGAGGAATGTAAAAAAAAAACAAATAAGTGCTGAGTGAATCTCTTAAACATTAATTTTCACAAATATCAAATATAGATGTCTGATTTTGATGGAAGATTAGTTGAAAATGAGAATAACACTGACTTTCTTCTGAAACAAAACAACTTATTCCAGGAAAAAATAGAAGACATAGATCTAGAAGGAATAACATCAGGATTTATGGGATTCCTGAAAAAGAAGAGGGAGACAGTATGATTCAATTCCGTAATCCCTAGCTGCCTAAAACTATGAACCTGCCTGGAGCTTTTTACTTTGGCATCAAAAGACACATAAATCACTGTCCAACTCATCTTTAAAAAAAAAACACCTTCACCAAGGTCAGTGATCGTAAGATTTTTCTTAAATCAAGATAAGGATTTAGTCATAAAGGCTGCATGGGGTAATTATCGAGTTAAAATGAAAGAAAATACTATAGGATTTGAGAATGACTATTCAGCAGTAGTGTTATCAAACAGAAAAGCATGTGTGCCATATGTTAAAACCTTAAAGAAAAAACAACATTAAAGCATAAATCTTGTATTCAACAAAAATAAGGATTCGCCTTCCAGAAGGAAAGAAGATTTTAACACCTTGGAAGATGCAATGGAATTTATGGAGGAAAATCCTAAAATAAACAGAAGAAATGGACTGGAATCTGTCAACTTCTTTGAAGTGAAATGCAACAAGAGATGGTTGGTTAATGAAAGACAAAAACAGTAAAAACTAAAGGACAAATGAAAACCCGATTTATTTCATAGTTATGAATTCTTACTAATTCAAAGAAGTGTTTGAATACTTATGAACAGGTGCTGAATATTACTTTTTACAAGGTAAATCATTTATTTATTTACGTACTTCAAATGGTTACTTGTTCCCTTTTTCAAATGTTAGAGCTTGATTTTTAAGCTATAGATGAAATTAAAGCCACTTATTTTCAATTTAAACTTTAAAAGGTTAAACTATTCATTTTATTACAAGTTAATCATTATTATGATGAAACTTGTGTTAGGTGGCACACTTTCTAATGTCTTGGCATAGTTGAGTAATGTACTATTAAACATAATACAAGATGCAGCAAATGACACTAAAGAGGCATGCTAATTTGCATCCTGGGTTCTTAAAATGGTCCAGTAGTGTGCTACTGATAGTATACTTGACATGCAATAGCACCCAGGAAAGACATCCTATATCATACACAAAGTATAAAAAATATACCTTTTTAGATATATAAACGTTATTATTGGAATGATATTAAATAATTAGAGTAACATTCACAATTTTACAAGTTAAACCTGGATCACACATAACTGTCATTATTTTAATATGTTTATATCTTATGTCTCCTTTACAAAATGGCAATCTACTTTATATTAAACATCTCATACTAGTAATGCTTACTAAATCATTGAATTTAGTGGTTAAAATACTTTGAATTTTTTTTTACTGATTTGGAGTGGGTTGAGGGATTGATGTGTAGAAGTAACATGGATTTACTTGCAGGCATTTTTATGCAAATTGTAACTGATGGACTGTTCATTTTCAAACCCTTATCATGAAAACCAGCTTGAAACAACTTGGAGTCATGAGCACTTTTGTGAAGCAGCGGGAGTTCTGAAAATTCTAAGAACTGTCCAGGTTATGTCTTCCTGTCTAAAAGTAAATAATCATAATATTTTGAATCATATGCTAAGATGTCAAAGAATAAAATTTAGATAATAAATAAAGGATAGTGAATTGCATTCTAAACCACTGCCTGTTATTACATAGTTCTGAATGCTTGCTACTGATAGTATACTTGACATGCTATAGCATCCAGCAAAGTAATGTTATGTTATAAACAAAGTATAAAAATATAAATTTTTACATACATAAACATTATTATTGGAATGATATCAAATAATTAGAGTAACATTCACACTTTTACAAGTTAAACCTGGATCACACATAAATGTCATTTTTTTAATGTAAGTTTACATGCTATGTCTCCTTTAAAAATGCAGTCTGCTTTATATTAAATATATTATACAAATAATGCTTACTGAATCACTAAATTATTTATATTAATATAATTATTTCTTTAAATACAATATCATTTTAGTGGTTAACAAACGTTGAAATGTTTTTTTTTTTTTTTTTTTTTTTTTTTTTAGTGGTTTGGAAGGGTTTTAGGGATTGATGTATAATGTAGAAGTGATTTGAACTCACTCATGAACATTTTTGTTTGAACTGTACCTGATAAACTGTTCATTTGCAAATCCTTGTTATGAGGACCAGCTTGAAGCAGCTAAATTAGAGTCATGAGCACTTTTCTGATGCTGTGGGAGTTCTGAAAATTCTAATAACTGTCCATGTTACTTCCTCCTGTCTAAAAGTAAATAATCATATTGTTTTGAATTATATGCTAAGAAGTCAATGAATGCAAGTTATATAATAAGCACAAGATGGTGAATTGTACTCTAAACCACTGTCAGTTATTAAATAGTTCTGAATGCTTGAAGAATACCAAAAGGATAGTTTATATACTAGCCTATAGAGAGACACTTCTTATAAAAATTAGGATTGTGTTTCTCTGTTATTATCTCTTTTTAATGATAACAAAACTTAATTTCTCAGAACAATTTATTATGGAAAGTTTCAATCTTAAAAGGGAAGATTTTTTCAGATGTTTGTTCAGATACTAGTAGGCATAACATTTACGGAAAAAACAGGACGGACTCCAGCAGTGTTACTAGATTAAAGAGTATCAAATATATAAGGGTAAATACAAATATTCTACTACATGATGTTCTACACTAGGATTATAGCTAACATATAAAATCTAGGAATGTAGTAAGAGAAATAGAAAGAGATAAGAATATGTAAATATATCTATCTATCTATATATATATATATATATATATATATATATATATATATATATATATATATATATATATATATATATATATATATATATATTTAAATAACATAAATATGTCTAAAAAGGTGGGAAGTTGGCATAGTGGTTAAGGTGTTCACCTTAATGCCACAAGATGCAGGCTTTGATTTTTGCATGGTGTATTTGGCTGAGCTTGGAATGGTTGATAAGGGAAGTTAGACTGGTACTAATTTATGAATTTATGATCTTATGAACAACGTTACATATAGTAAATAAAATAGGAAAATATATAAAATCATCTGACCTATAAATTAATAAATATGAAAATAACAACTGACTTTCTTCCTGTAGTAGACCTGAGAAATAATGTGAGGTACAGGGAAAGATAATTGTAGAGATATTCAGTTTGGTCAATTTATAATAAAGATTCTGAGCACCTGTTTAACTTTTATTATTCATAATAGCATACTGACAAGTTGTTTTAAGATAATGTTCTTCTTTCAGCTTTTCCAGGTTAGGGGTTGCCACAGCGGAACTCCTGTCCGCTACTGATGCATACCAAAAATACGAGACACATTAATATGAATTAGAAGCATAAGCTAACCGTTGTCAGTCTAATGGAGAGTTTAAGAGGTAGTTTGTTCATCTTTTTCAACAAACTATGAACACATTATTCCACGGTGGAATGTTTTAGGGTTATATCATTAGGTATTTTTTTTATTTATTTCAAAAGTTTTTCCATGGCTGAAGATTTCATATTGTTATATATAAAGTATATAATAAGTTCTGCATATAAATATGATTTCATTATACCTGTGTTTTTTCTCTCTCTTATATAAATGTCTGATTTTAAATGCATAGATATTAATATTAATGGATTGAATAATTCAGTAAAGAGGGGGAATGTGTTCAAATACTTGCAATTACATAAAACTCAAATAGTATTTCTACAGGAAACACATTTACTTAATAAAGACATAAATAAATTTTCATTAAATAATCATTTGTTTTAGCAGGTTCTGGCTTTTGAGCTAAAAGAAGAGGCACCCTCATTTTATGGAAGAACTTACCAATAATGCCTAAAGTAATAGACACTTATGTTTATAAAAATGGTAGGGTAATCATTGTTATAACTGGGTGGAACAGAAAACTATACACATTGGTGAACTCTTATTGAATTCCAGGGGAAGGAGCTAAATATGCAAAAAAATTACTTAGACACTATAGTCTGTTACATGAAAGGGGATGTCATAATGGCTGGTGATTTCATTGTATTCCATTAGACAAAGATTCTACTTCAGATAGAAAGCTGTGAATCATATTTTCAGCCAAACAGTTAACAAATTTTGTAAATCTAATGAATTTGATGGCTATATGTGAGCTAAGAAAAAACAAACTCACTTCAATTTACCCATTATTCATATAGATACAGTACACAAACAAATACTGATAAACTTTTTGTCTCAAACAATCTGTTATCACATATCAGAGAGAGGTTTCAATAGTTTCACATCCATTATCAAACCATAATGCTGCAATCTTTAATATTATTTTAAAAAATGACAATGTAATACATCACAGGACATTACCAGCATACATTATTAAAATAAAGGGATTCAAGGATTGGAGTGTTAAAGAGATCAAAAATTTCTTAGAAATAAACATAAACAGTGAAGTATCTGACATTGTCCTGTGGGATTCACTAAAGGCTTACTTAATGAAGGAGTTACAAGCTGGTATATTAGTAAAACAAGAGAATGGGATAAAGAATAGAATATACTACAGGCCAAATTAGATACAATAAGTTAATTTTAAAACCAAATGACATTATCAGTTAGTCTGAACTTAAATGCAAAATATATTGAAATTCTAAATCATAATGTTTCAATAAACCTGCAAAAACGTAAAATTCAGGCATATTCAATAAATCCTTTAAGCTTGCATAAACTTGCTCTTAGATCAAAGAAAATGAATAAACTAAATCATGTCAAAGAAATTATAACACCTATAAATAATAGAAAGAAGAACAGATATTAAAGGTATTCTTGAGAGCTTTAAAATATTTTATGAAAACATAAATAATAACACAAATAACTTAGATAATGATGATATATTTGAAACTTTTCTAAGGGAAATATACAGAAAATACACCCCTGGGAATCCACCTGTGTCCCTGCTAGACAGTGGTATAGGGTGCTGACTTGCTGGAACATGGGCTAAATTCTTGGCTAGGCTTGTAAGGGCCTCAGGGCAAATAGCCCCCTAGTAACTTCTTATGATCCTAAGATAAAATAACAAATTATCAAATAAAAATAATGATAGAGCATTTACTTTAACAGAAATAATAGAACAAATAAAAAAGTTAAAAAATAATAAGGACTCAAGCTTAGATGGTCTTATACAAAAACTATGTAAAAAACTACTGGATGATACAGTTAGAATATTAGATACGGTCTGTAGAGAAATAAAAAACTCCTGAAGTCCCTTCATCATGGAATTATTCCCTTATATCAGCTAATTTCAAACAAGATAGGATTCTACAAAATGTTCATCATACATTTTTAAATGACTATAAGATGTTCTTATAAAAACAATTAAGACACCCTAAAAAAGTACAAAATAGATGAAAAAAGGAAAAAAAAACATTTGTAACAGCAGTTGAAGAAAGAACCAAATGGACTTTAGCGTATCACAACTTTATTCTTTGCTTTCATCTTAACACAAACTGACTTCATCAGAGCAATATACTACTAATAAAATCACACACATATATAAATTAAAAACAGCAATCAATACCCAGAATTCTGTCACAAGATTTGTGTTGATTAACAATTCTAATAAATATTAATAACATTAAAATGAACTAATGAAAAAAACAAAATAAACTAATGAAAATACATCATATAATTCATAACACAACTTCACCATACACAATAATCATCTTATGTATCAAGTATCTTCCTCTTTTTGCCTCTAAGAAAACATTTAATATTAATTAAATCATTTAATCCAGGAGTTTTGTCAGCCCTTAACCTTAACTGCATAAAGTTTCTCTTTGTTCAATTTTATTGTTATAACTGCTACCCTGTAAGTCTTTAAAAACAGGTTTTAGAACTGAAAAAGAAATTTCTTAAAAAACATTACACTCTGAAGAATGTTGCAGAAGGTATTCTTACTATCTTTTTTCTCATAGCTTAAATGTTCTCTTATTCTTTCTTTTAAACTTCTACTAGTCATCCCTACATGCAAAGCATTACAAACAGAACAAATACAAATGTACACTAACCCACTAGAATTACAATTAAAAATACCAGGTACTGCTATGGTGTAATCAAAATTATCTAAATTAATAAAAGGCTCTTCTAAAATATAACTACACATCCTATAATTCCTATATTTATTCATTCCCTTAGCTAAACCTGAAAAAGGTGTAATAGGAGTAATTATGGTAGTATCTTTTAGTAGTAACATTTTTATATTAGTACTGTTTTGTTATAGAAAACTGGGCCTACTCCCTGCGACATTAAACAATTCTGAATTGCCTTCCAATTATTCCAGTTATCTGTGATCACATTCTAATATCTAGACTATCCACTGTGATGTATAAATGAAAGAATAAACTATTGATATTGGTCTTTTTTGTGGAGGTGGGTATGATGTCCTTAAGTGATGTCAAAGGAGATTTTAAAATAGAAAGAAACAAGCTTGCCCTTTTTAAAGAAATCTGTCCAACAATGTTTTCCAACCTATCTAATGTTTTTAAGAAATTTCCGTTTTCAGTTTTAGAACCTGGTTTTATAGACTTACGGAGTGGCAATTATAAAAACAAAATTGAACAAAGAGAAACTTTATGGTAATTAAAGTTAGTGGCTGACAAAACTCCCAGATTAAATGATTATTTAATATTATTTTTTTTTTCTCAGAGACAAAAGGAGGAAGATACGTGATACGTAAGGTAATTATTGTGTATGGTAAAGTTGCATTATGAATTGTATAATGTCTTTTCATTAGTTTTAGGTTTTTTTCATTAGTTCATTTTAATGTTATTAATATTTATTAGGATTGTTAATACGCACAAATCATGTGACAGAATTCTGGGTTCTGATTGGTATTTTAATTTATATATGTTTTATTAGTATTATATTTGGATGAAGTCAGTTTGTGTTAAAATAAAAGCAGAGAATAAAGTTGTGATACATTAAAGTCCATTTGGTTCTTCTTTCAGCTGCTGTAACAAGTGTTTTTTTTTTCCTTTCTAATATGTTCTTGTCTAGTTTAACTAAAAGAATTAATCTTCTTATACCTAAACTAATTAACGTGGTTTATTTTAAATAGACAAGGACATGATAATATAATAAGAATAGTTACATTAGTAGACTATATAAATAAAAAAAAATAACTTTCTATCATTACTCTTAATTTAGATAAGGCGTTTGACTCAGTTAATTGGTTGTACCTGTTTAAAACACTTAAAATGTATAATTTTGCACCTGAGCTAATTGAATTAATTTCTAATTTATGTAATAACTTTTGTACTTCTGTTAAAGTAGGTTCTTTTCTTTCTAATTCCTTTAAATTACAAAAATGCACAAAACAAGGCTGTCCATTATCACCTATTCTTTCTGCATTAGCTATAGAACCCTTTGCTAATAGTATTAGAGCCAATAGCAACATTAATGGTGTTGAAATAAAAGAAGATTTCAAACTAAAGAGTCAACTCTTTCCTTATGATATTTTACTAAAATTAGGAAATATAGAGAATGCATTCGAACATATAATTACTTCTATGAGTCAGATGGAAGAAATCTCAAACTTAAGATTTAATCATAGCAAAAAAAGTACATTATTAATTAATAAAAAAATTAAAAATTCATACAAAAGTATTCTAACTTCAATTGGAACAGCAATCAAATGAAATATCTTGGTATAATCATTATGTCTAATAATAAAGAGATGATACAAACAAACTTTCAACAGGTTGTTGATACATTTTTAAGTTTAGTCATAAATTGGAACAAATTCTTCTTTACCATGGAAGGCAGAGTAATGCTTATTAAGATGGTAATTCTCCCTAAAATATTGTTTTTCTTACAATCTTTAGTACTATTTCCACTAGAAAATTGATGAAGAAGACAAATAATATTCTACTTATTTTTTTGGCATCCTAAGAAACTAAGAGATTCCTTTGATTTGCACAGAAAAGGATGAGATACTGGTGGAATATGTTTCCACAATATTTGATAGTATGCTACTTCAACAATAGTAAAAATTATAGCATTGTGTATACATTCATCTTATGATTCAGAATGGAAACAAATACATCAAGAAATGTTATTAGTAAATAATAAATATATCACAACCAGTCATAAACAAATAGTCCTTAATAGATTTATCTGGTTATTAAAATATTTTTGTGTAAATGGAATTGCACCCTCTTCTCAAATTCCCTATTTAACTCACATAATTTTCCTCTTTCCAGAAGTTCACATATTCTAAACATTGTTTTAAAGAATTAATATTCTCTATGTTTCCAATTGCATATACAAATTACTGCTTAGAAACTCATAACATCAACAAAATTCTAGTATTGAAACAACAAAGGTAACTTAATTTTTGGCATCAATTCTTAAATGGCACTGATGTATATACTGTTGAAAATTTTGATCCAAATACAATCAAGATTCTGAGAATTGGTTAATTTTACAAATATTTAGAGACTTGTGAACACAGAGCTTAATAAGATATTTAATCTAGATAAGAAATAATTCCCCAAAGTATTGGAATTCTTAATAAATATCAGTAACAATGCAATAAAATATGAATCATATTTGTCACAAATTTATAAAATTCTTAAATTAGATTTCACATATTTAGAAAATTCCTATTGGAACTACTCCTCAAAATTAATAACAAAGACTACTCGGAACAATACAAGAAAATAATTTCAAAATCTATAGATAAAACTACACTTTCATTATATTGGAAAAATCTCACTTGGAAATTCTTACACACGGTTTTTGTCACTCCTAACAAAATTAAAATGATGTATAAATAAAATAATATTAAATGATGGAGACATGATTCTGAAATAACTGACTTTGTGCATATAGTATATAAATGTAAAGTCATCTCCATTTTTTGAAAATAAATGAATAACTTTATTTAAGCTATATGGTCAGATAGATGTACTATTTCTAAATCTTTAGTGTTTTTTTATGTTCTGATTGCTGAGCCAATTCCAAAAATCCAAGTGCCTCTTCTTTGGTCTATTCTTGCAATAGCCAGAAAAGTAATTACTAAAATTTGGAAAAGTAAAACATATAATTAGTTATATGAGTCAGTTGGAAAAAATCTTGAATTTATCAGTATGGCAAACATTGGTTGCAGTAGTGAATTGCATACTATAAAGATAAGAACTTCTAATATTATGCATTCATATAAATTTTGGTTTAAACTTAGACTTGCTTGAAAAATATTAATTGTTATTAATATGTATAACTTAGATATATTGATCAGCTGTAGACCTATGTAAATAGTTGTTTATTTTATAACTAATTTGTTTGCTTATTGTTTTAAAATCAAATTAAAAATAAAAAACATTAAAAAAAATTGAATGTATCATGCCATTATATACATTGAGTTCTTCTGGTCAGGTAACTGTTGAACCTTGTGGATGTGTTTCAAATTACACTAAGGTTGTTCAGGGCTTGGATACATTTTGAATGGGACAATGTGTAAAATGCCTTTCAGAAGTCTAAAAATATAGTTGAAATTATTTCCCTTTCATTTCTTTTTTGGTTAATGGTATTTAAAAATGACAGTACGGTTGTGTCTGGATTGTGGCTGCAGTGAAAGCAGGAGGTATTCCATGTGTTGAGAACAGACATATCTTCATGCACTTTAGACAGAGGTGAGATCATAGTAATAGGTCTATAATGAGACTGATCAGTTGATTTACCACATTTGTGCAGACATAAAATGAATGTTTGCTTCCATAAGGGTGGGACATATGATTGTGTGATGGATCTGTCCATTACAATGGAAACTGGAAACACTACTGATTGAACTGCTGTCTTCAAGTATTTTACTGGAAAGTAGTCAGCTGCTAGGGTTGTGAGTTTTTATTTCTGCATCAGTTTTTATAGTGCCAATTGACATTGGCTGAACAGACAAGGTAGTGGTTTTGTTATACAAATGGGTTCTGTAGAATAACTACTGTGGGGCTAGACATTAGAAGGGAAATAACAGAACTGATTAATTAAATTACACAGAGTCTTTTTTGTCTGCATTAAAGAAAGATCTAGAGGGATAAGTAACACATGTGCCTATATTCCTGGTAGATTTGTTCAAATGTGGCCAATGTGCAGGTATTGGCAGAATTAACATGTATATGGAATATGGGAGGGGACATGGAGGGTTATAAATTTAGGGAATGGTGAGGGTGGGTGAAATTTGGGGATAGGCAACTGACTCTGTTCTAATTCCATTTAGAGAGAAAAGTGACTTAGAATGACAGCTGTTGTTTTTAAATTGGAAGTTGTGTTTATATGGGTAATCTTATGTAGTTGGTGGGAGTGGTTAAGGGTGCTGAAATTATAATGGATATGCGAGTGTGTGATATAGTTTGCAGAGTAGTTAAAGTCGGTAGTTAGTATGAACCAGCTTGTTAAAACAGAAAAGAGGCTGAGGAGAGGTATGACTATTGACTAATGAGACTGAGTGGGAGGGAAGAAGTAATGTTTAAATCTAGAGTAACGTGGGTGTGAAATTGGGGAAGGCTAGGAAGTAAAGTGAGGCTGAGCATAGTGAAGGTGAACTGAGTGGTGCCCCAATGTGAATGAAACCCGATTCCAACAAAATGAACAGTCTGTGGAAATGAAGGTAAACCTTCCCGATGAAGCTAAACAATTGAAGAAAGGATAAGCAAATTTTGCTGGTAAATATAGCATGTAAGAAAGTCGTTGTTAGTTGCTTTAGTAAAATAAAGAGAGGGAGAATCTATATATGATTAAGAGCTCTCTGAAGGGGGGAAGGAATATGGCATTTCTAAATGACACTAGAAGAGGTTTTAAAAAGCACACCCCAGGAATCATGCAGTGGCAAGGTGGTCTTCCAGGTTTGTTTTGCAGTTTAGGCTAAGTTATTTTATATCTAAATAAGGAGGTAGTTCTCATAATTTTTGGCCAATTCCCAGTCATGCAGCAGAAGTCTCCCTCAGACTGCAAACCATTACGTTGGTGTAGCACTAAAGGACAGTGTGTAGCCGGAAGGTGAAAGGAATCTGACTATTGTCTAATTCAAAGAAACCTAGAGACAGCACAATCCTAGAACTTCCCTATTCAACCCAATAACCTTCAGCCCTCTTTGATCATTCCCAGCATGAGGGAAAGTAATATAGAAAGGCTCTACTTACTTTAAACAGCACTGCAGAGTGATGTTTTCACAAAGAACATGGGAATGAAAATGCATTTCACTGTTTTCAGTTAACTGCTGTTGTCTTTCTTGCTAAGTAGTAATTGATTGGGGTAGGGAGGTTGACACTGCATAAAGGAAAATAAGGGTGAAACAGATAACCGTGAAGGCATATACACCAAGATAATATATTCAGCTATACTTCTACAACAAAGTATCCCTCTTATAAACTAAATACAAAGTTGGGAATGACTAAAACAAATCAGCTAAAACAATCAAATATAAGGCCAAGATATAGATATGACTGCTGAATCCTATACAATTGCACTTTATAAGCACTTACACGAGTGCATGGATCGTGCAATCCCTAACAGAACCAAGATGCTATTATCCAAAAAAAGGAAGCCAATCTGGTGGTCCCCTGCTATAAACAAACTCTACAACAGAAAAAAGAAACTGTTGCAAAAAAGAATAAAATCCCATGATTGGAGGAACTCCGTGGTCAGCCTCAGTAAGAAGCTGAGATCCCTCATAAAATCCTCCAAAGCTAGTTACAAAAACAAAATCACCACTGATTCTAAAGACAACCACAAAGCATTCTATAGCTATGTCAAGAATCTCAGTGGCAACACTCAGATCTGTTCTGAGTTACAGTACAATGGCACTAAATATACAGAACCAACTGATATTGCCAACATCCTGGCAGATAGTTTTAGTGCTAACTTTACCCCTCTCTCATCCCCTAAAGGGCCCATCTCTGTATTGGAAGAATGCAAAGTACCTGTAATCATGGCTGCAAAGGTAAAAAACACACTCTCCAAAGCCAAGAACACAGCATCCATGGGACCTGACAACATCTCAGGCTGCGTTCTACATGAACTACAGAACAAACTGGCACCCCACCTAAGTACCATGTTCAATCATAGCCTCACCTCAGGCTTTATGCCCACTGAATGGTGCACAGCAATGGTTATCCCACTCCACAATGGGGGAGCCACCACAGACCCCGGGAACTACCGCCCCATTAGCCTGATGAGCCTGGTCTGCAAGGCTATGGAGCATATCATCATGGAATTTATAAACAATGACATTGGTAATCTCCAAACTCTGGACCCTACCCAGTTCGGGTTTGTAAAAGGCAGATCATGTCTCCTAAACCTGATAGACTTCTTTGAAGCGGTCACCAAAGCTGTAGATGATGGTAAGGTGGTTCACACAGCCTATCTAGATCTTGCCAAGGCTTTCGACACCACCCCCCACTCTGGAATTATAGAAAAATTCACTAAACTAGGTATAAATCCCTATGTCACAAGATGGGTAGCCAACTGGCTCACTGACAGAACCCACACTGTGAAAGTAGCAGACTCTAAATCCATCTTCAGACCAGTGACAAGTGGAGTACCACAGGGTTCAGTCCTAGGTCCTCTCCTGTTTGGTATCTACTTCTCTGAAGTACAAGCTAACACAGACAGTCTTTGGCTAACAAAGTTTGCAGATGACTGCAAACTAGGAGCCATAATCAAAACTCCTAACGATGTGGACATCCTACAAAACAGCCTCACTGAGACAGATGCCTGGTGTCAAAGTCATGGCCTCAAGCTCAATGCCAAAAAGTGCATTGTCATCCCTTTTGATAAAAACTCTGTACCCATGAACTACTACATAAGCGGTATTCTACTTAACACCGAAAGTGTGATAAGAGACCTTGGGACACAGGTGGACAGTAGTCTCGCCTTTGATAATCACATCACCACAGTAGTCAGGAAATCCTTCTACATGGCACACCTCATCACAAAAGGTTTCTCATCCAGGAAAAAAGAGGTTATTGTTCCCCTCTACTCATCACTCATTAGACCCATTATAGAGTACAATGCCCCTTTTGGTATGTACCTCACAAGACATCTACAACAACTGGAAAGGCCACAGAAATACCTCACAAAGGGGATTATCGGCCTCAAACAAATGCCCTACGCAGACCGTCTCAAAAAAACTCCAGCTTTACTCTGTCACATATCGCCTACTCAGAGGCGATCTCTGCCTAACATACAAAGCTATGTCAGACCCAGAGCTGCTGGACATGCTCCACGTAAAGAAATCCCAATCCCTCCGAGCCACATGCTCTAGGGATCTAAACCTTGTCACCACAATAAACAGAACATGCTGGAGGATAGATCCCTGTCCCAGAGACTTCCCATACTCTGGAACAAACTACCTATCTATATCAAACAAAGCTCCTCATTAGCACTCTTCAAGAAAAGTCTTGATGATTAGATGGGAGAAAGGAAATTCACCCTGGGGATCACTTCTGTGGCTCTGCTTGACAGGGGTACAGGAAAATAATTTTCTTGGGTGGCAAAAGCCAGGGTACTGTTTGGCTAGGCTTATATAGGCCCTAGCGCCAATAGCCTAGTACCTACCTATGAACCTATAAGAATGATGAATATGGAATCACAACTAGGAGGGAAAGGGAGGTCATGGGTGGCCTGAAATAAGACAGCTACAAAACACCAGGTTTACAAAAATAAGACCAACTGAACCCCTGCAAGGAGGTTCGCAGCAGAAGTAAAGGAGAGAACTACAACCACTATTTTTGAGAGTGAGACCATGCAGGCATTGCACTTTGCTCTAACAGTGAACAATATAAACAGGGAGCATGCATTATCCTACAGAGTGTGCTGGGACTTTAAATCTGTAACTGGCAGCACCACATGTGCAGAGACAGCATTAGTGTAAGTTGTAGGATCAGCTGCTGTGGAACAGCATGATATAGCTGGCAAGACCAGATGTGTAGGGAAACCATAATTTACTTCAAGTAGAGATGTCATGACTTTGTAAGAAGAACATGGTCATAAATGCAAAGACTGAGTGTGCAAGGATACCAGGAGCATAACTAACAGTATTGACTGAACTTGTACAAGATCAGGTTGCAGGGCCAACAAGAGTATAAACTGATGGATCAAGTGCACAGAAAATGGAGGCCTGTAATTAACAAAACTATGCCTTATTATTTATTGCTGCATTACAATCAGTAAGACTGAAAGCACACGGGACTGCGAATGCATAACTAACAGAAGCAAATGTGCAGAGATGGTACTGATGTAATTGGCAAGGTATACTTAGCTAAAAGAGATGGGATAGGATCGCTAGACTGAGAGTGCAGAAATATCAAAAGTCTAACAGAACGAGAAATTGATGGTCTGTAGGCATATAACACACATGATCTAATGAAGTGAGCATGGCAGGAATAAGTGTGTAGGACAGTAGATGTGTAACTGGCTGCACTGAGTTTTCAAGACAGCAGGATTTATCTGGCAGGATCAGGCCCACAGGTAAATAGGTATTACCATTAGCAATGTCATTCCTACCTCGGAATACTAAACCTACATGTTACAAGCATAAAAATTATGAAAGCAAAACCTCAAAACTGAAAATTATGACATTATCAAGTTTCAAAATAAAATATTAATATTCCTAAATCCCCCAAACACAAAAAGTACAGACTACAGAAGAAAATGAAGTCTAGTTAAGCAGAGAAGACAATGCTTCCATGCAGCTCCCTCCCCAACATAAATATTTTAATTCCAAGTCTTGAGTATAGGACAAATGTCTATTCAGATACTTCTCTTGTAACAATATGGTTGCAGGTACCACATCTCTATGGCATTGCCTTACCAAAGTTAATATATTTCAATATGATATGTGTCACCTAAATGTAAACAAAAAAGACAAAATTCATAGAATCCATACATTGCCCTATACGTACCAAATAAACAGGAGTAAATAATACTTATGTTATATTCCATTCTGTCACTTTCCACAGTTCTGAAGAAATTATACTAATCAATGTCAGATATATTGCACAGACAACATGAAACATACATCAGTCATTTACCTACTGAAAGAAAGCTAACATACATTGTTAAAAGAATCATCTCTTCTGAAACGTACCACATGCTTATATTACACATCATACTGAGCATATCCAATTAGGCATACGTTATATCTAGTACATAAAATTTGTGATTTGACAAATTGGGCTCTTTCACTTTAACTTCTTGCAATAAAACAAAGACTATACATTATAAAGACACTACACATGTATTCAGTATGAAATGATGTTTGAAATATCAACAGAAATACAACTTAAAAGCTTTATTTTTGTTTGTATCACATATTATAAAAATAACTTAAAGTCAACCCCATGTAGGATCAGTACTGTCTAATGGATCTCCAAAACCATTTGATATGTGCCCTAGTGTCTGCTAACTAACTGAATGCAATTATGACAAACTCAAAATGCAGAAAAATGAATTATACCTTACACCAAACTGAGACATCCTGATAGAAAAGTAACTTGAAAAGCAACTGTCTGCATAAGTATTAGGGTTAGGAGCATTATTAACCTAATAGTTAGGGCTGCAGATAGGGCTATGGCTTTGCACCTCACACGACCTTACTTATGTATGCTAAACTTAACCTTTGACCTAGCCCTAACACTAAAACACACACACACACACACACACACACACACACACACGCACACACACACACACACACACACACACACACACGCACACACACATCTGCGCCTAACCCTAACTCTAGTCCTACCACACACACACACACACACACACACACACACACACACACACACACACACACACACACACATCTGGTCCTAACCTTAACTGTAGTCCTATCATAGGCAAACACCTACCCCTAACTCTACTTCCATCCTTAATTGTAGTTTAACTACAAACACACACACACACACACACACACACACACACACACACACACACACTAGTACATTCACAATATGAAATTGCATTTTTCTGGACCTGACATTCTGGATTTGATCATTTCCACGTTGACTTATTTACATGAACCATATGCACCGTACATATTCACTGCAGGCAGCACTTCATAAGTTCCTTCTCACAAGCTGCCACCAATAAATAGACCATTCACTAGTTGTGCCTTCTAATCTTAGTCCTCACATATAGGTGGGGCTTCACAGATGTGAAGTCTTAATGAACCTTTCAAGACCTGTTAACTACAAGGAAATGCCTCTGCTATGGTACCGAAAGACGCCACAGAACACTCAAAGGAAAAGAGTAAACCAAAATGTTATTGCAATCATTAAATGCTTTTGTCTTCAGATAAGACTTCAGAACAACAGATACACTTTTAAGACCAGTATTTATACAGAGTTATTAAAGCAGAAAGTGATGTAAAAATTCTGCTTTAATGATTCTGTATAAATACTGATCTTAGAAGTGTTACTTTCCCTCCAAAAAACTTAAAGTGATAGACCACTATTTTCTAATGTAGCGTGTACAATTTACTACACATAAGTTAAAAAGTACAGTTTAAGAATCATACCTTACACCAAACTGAGAATATATATTATAAAAATATATAAAAACCTAAATACATAACCTTGCATATTTTATAAAAAAAGTCCATTCTCTTAAAAACTTATCAAATAAGAATCCTATTACAAAAACTAGAAACACAGTAAATCACAACAACATCATCCATTGAGTCACTCTTACAGCTTTGCTGCTCTAATTTTCAGAAAAGGAACTAGAGAGATCTGGTCATTCAGACCTGGTGGATCATTGGCATTAAGTTGCAACTGGCCAACCAGTTCCAATATTCCAATAATGTCTCCCATTTCCCCCCAAGGGGTTTGGGATCTACTTTTTCTAATACTCAAAATAAAAATCTACTCTGAGCGCACCTAACTAAATGTCTGTAATGGGCACTGGTTTCAGTTTTAAAACTTCCACAAATTCAAAACCTTGTCTGTTGAATAAGTGAAGTAATTCATTATGTAGGTCTGAAATAGGGTGGAGCCCATTGGGAAATTTAAAATTTATTAGACCCTTTGGCACTATTTTTAATCAAGTTTTAATCACGCCCAATCAAAGACAAGTGGATAGACTTGTTCAACAGGATACAGTGTTTGATACTAGTAATGTCTTTTGACTTTTCCAGGTTAGGGGTCGCCACAGTGGAACTCCGGTCCACTAATCATTGGCAGTTGATTTTCACGGTGCCGAGTTGCCAGCCCGACGGCCAACCTTCAAAGAAGGTACACCCATTCATGCACACTCCTACCTGCATGTCGGGGAAGACATGCAGACTCCACACAGAAGGCACTTCAGCCGAGAATTGAACAGGAGAACCTCTTGCTGCAAGGCGACAATGCTAACCGCTATACCACCGCGGCCATCCTTTACTAAAGATTTGTTGTTTAACCAATATTGTGTTGCTTACAGTAATGTTTTTCTTCACCTAGTCAAAGTAAGCAATGAAACTGAGGCTAGAAAGGAGGAAAAAAAATCATCAGGGACCAAAACGAATACAAAAACGGAACAGCTTACCCTATACCGAAAGGTGCTGAGCCTGTTGGCTCTTTTAATAACTTTCCAACTAACCAAATTCAAGAAGATACGGAAAAGTCACAGAAGAGGAACTCTCTTTAGAATCAGCAACAATGAGATGCTCAGAGCATTTGCAGAACCAAAGAAGAGAACAACAGGAAACACAGAGTTCTCAGTCGAGAGGACAAAGGAACAATTTTCAAAACCAGAGGAGTGGATGAGGGAGGAGGAGATACTGAATGTCTCATTCACTTATCTCCAGCTTTTTGCTGACTTCAATGAGCAAACTGAACTTACAATCATCAGTAACACTAAAGGTGACTTTTCTGTTCATAATTATTTTAGTGATGACTACAATGGTAACATTGCAGACATTCAAAAATAAACCACTCTGGTTGTCCACTATCTTAAATAAACTCTACAGCAAAAAAACTCCTTAAATTAGATAACAGATCCAAACTCCCCTTTCTGAAGGAAATTATCAGAAGCATTCAAAGAAAAAGCTGAAAACCATTATCAATAGAGTCCTTGAACTTAGGCTGTTGTCTAAAGCCATATACAATTATAAATCATTCCCATTAGAAAACTGAGTATGAATACACTAAGCTGCGCTAAACCTATTTAAAATAGCACCTCTTGTTCTGACCAAAAAATATCCTTTCAAAGGAATTCAGTGCTAATTTTACTCCCAAGACTTCCATCTAAAGCCATGAAATACTTGAATCCCTTACTCCCCCAATTATCTCTAAGAAACATTTACTGAAAGTGCTAACCAGGACTAAAAATACTTTCTTCATGGGACCAAAAAATATACCTGGTTATTGCTTAATTAACAGAGTTAAACATGTCTTTCCAGACCCTCTCCATAAGCTGCTTAACCTAAGACTAGCTACTGGTTTCATCTCTCATGAGTGGCATACTGCAGTCATGATGCTTCTCCATAAGGGTGGCCTTGTAACTGACTCAGGTAATTACACATCTATCAGTCTTAACAAGCCTTATCTACAAAGCCACTAAATGTATTTTAACTGACCTCAGTAATTATCAAGAGTCTAATATGAGAAGGGTAGATGTTATCTTCTAAATCTGGTTAATTTCTTTGAAAAGGTTACAAAGCCTAAAGACAATGGCCATGCAGTACACACGGCATTTGCTGACCTGGCCAAGGCATTTGGCACTATTCCATGAGCTGGTATCATAGAGAAATTAAATGCATTAAAAACTGGCCCATACATGGTAAAGTGGATAGCAACTGGCTGAAAGACACAACCCATATAATGGGAGTTGCATGAGCCTCATCTGAATGTATGAAAGTGACTAGCAGTGTTCCTCAAAGCTAGGTGTTGGGACCCCTCCTTTTTGGCCTTTACTTTTAAATCTCCAAGCAAAGAGCCAGAACCTCTAGTTAACAAAGTCTGCAGATGACTGCAAACTGGAATTGTTGTTAAGCCACCCACTGAAACCCAAAACTCCAGCATGATTCTCCCTGGTTAACTCAGTGTCTTAAAAATGGGCTCAAACTAAATGTTAAAAAGTGAAGTATTGTTACTTTTGGCAGAAAACTCTTCCCCTCATCATACTATGTAGACAACACAACACTACAAAATGAAAGTGCTGTCAGGAACATATTAATTTGGATTTATAACACCCTCTCTTTCGACCATTATGCAATAACAGTAAGGAAATCCTTTTATTTTAACACAGTAAGGGATATTTTCAAGGTCTGAAAAGGTAATCATTTCTTCATGCTGAGTATTTATCAGACCAGTTACTGAACATAATGCCCCCATTTGGGATGTATCTCACCAAACATATCAAACAATTAGAAAGATCCCAAAGTTTCCTAACCACAAAGATCACAGGCCTAAAGTCTCTGAGCTATCATGAGAGGCTAGACGCTCTATCCCTTTATTCAATGCCTCACAGACTTTTGAGAATAAATTTCTCTGTGTATTGCTTCCATATAACAGACCTGGTTATCTTGAAATCTCTATACTCTGAAAGTCCGGTGGTTCTAACAGTACTAGAACCAGGGACCTAAATCTTCACAAACAGATAATTAAAACATGGTTACAGAACAGGCCTATAACTCAGTACTAAACAACTTCTGGAATAATATCCCCTTGCATGGTAAACAGTGAAGCTCACTTTGTTCCGTTAAACATCACCTAGATGACTAGATGAATATTCATAAATTTACTCTGGGATTGACTGGTATGGTCTTTGTCAAGAAAAGAGCTATGGCATGAAGGAAGGTACATTCAAAGCATAATTTGGCATGAAACTAACTGGCCTTAGAATATCTATGAATCCAGGAATGCCGTAAGTGTGGCTGGGATAATGATCAAGCTTTTTTACAGCAAGGATGATGAAAAACTGATATTTACTCAGGGGCATTGTTTGGAAGTGTACAGAAAACTTTGAAACACTTTTTAATCCAAGGGACCCAGGCCAAATGCAAATTGTCAGACTGGGTCCACTCTTGATGATCTAAGACTTGCAGCTTAGTTGTGGGATGATAAGGTGGTGGGAGGAAAGGAAATCAAGACAGAAATTTTGGAGGCATTTGATACTGGTGTGGTGTTAAGGTTAACATACCATTTCAATGCTTCGTGGTAGATGGGGATGTTACTTCGGGAGAGATAGTCTCCTGGAGTTATAGAAGAAACTTGTTCCTCAGCCTTCTTGGGGAAAATGCCATGGGGCTGAGAAAAGAATTGTGCCTGATGATTCAGAAGGAGAAATGTGAAGTCCGTCCTGGCCTTGATATACTGGATTAACTCTAGCCTTGTATGAATATTTATTAAGTTATTTACTTATACACTAATCTGGGTAAGTGCTCTGGTCTAAGAATCCTTTTCAGGCATGATCCAGACCAACATGTCAAAGAAAATACAGTGAAAAGAAATTAAAATGCAAGTAACTTAAAGTGGTAAACTTGTGAAGTCATGGTAGTTCACCAGTACAGTGTACATGCGTTCTGCTGTTCCAGAGAAGACATATGACCACATATCCCGGAATGTCTCATACCAGTTGCTCCTGCTCTGCTCTACTCTTACCTTTACTTGAAGTAGGTCAGTTGTGTTTATATACTTGGTATTAAATACTTTCACTGTGAGCAGAAGCTTATATATGGTGGGACTAAGGAGGTGGCTGCCCAGGCACAAGCTGTTAGGTGGGCATATTCAGCAATGTGAAAGTGAAGTCCTGGTATTGTTGATTACTGGTATTATTCAGGGGCAGCATTGCATTACAGACACATAAACAAATGTGTCTGTTTATGCGAATGAAAACTGCTCCAACTGATTGACTGGAACAATTGGAACAGTGAAGATTTTCTTTTTGCGTTTTTGCTTCTCAGTCTTTTTTTATTTTATTCTCTCCTTGATTCTGGTATGAGGGGATGTCAGTGTAGGGGTTTGCCCAAGGCACTCATACCCCTAGCTACTGCTCAGACTCTGGGCATAATAGGCATCGGATATTACTAAGGGTTTGTCTTACCTCCCCTGTTGTTTGTAATTTATTATGGATAGAATATAAAGCACAGCTCATGTGGAGGAAGTGACAGCTATATCCTTGTTTTTTTACAGCAAATGTTAACATCTTGGCTTCATGAGAATGTGATTTTTAAATGTTCTGAAATGGTTTACTGATGAATGAGAAACACCTGCAATGAACATCAGCACCACCAAATTGCAAGTCATGTGTTTTTCCTCAGGAAAGCATGGATTGTTTTTGATAAGTAAGAGGAGATTAGCTATGTCAAGTACAGGAATTTGTTAATTAGTGAGGGCAGACAGAAGCAAAAAATTGACCAGTAAATGGGTACTAAGTGCATTGTACTGGACAATGGTGGTGATGGTAATGGTGGTGGGGAAATAGCTGAATCATAAGGCTAATGTTCAATTTCCTGATTAGTCTGCATCTTCATCCAAGGTCATGGGTCAAAGGTTATTGGTAGTGACTAAAGCAAGTGTTAGTAATTGCATTGTTCCTGGGCTCACCCTTCATGCTAGAGTGAGGTGTGTGGCAATCTAGGAGGATCTTATAGTGAAACAAGTTTTTTTCTGGGCTGAGAAGAGTTATTTCCAGTGGTAAAGGCATATAGTAAGGATCCGCCTCCACATCACCTAAAGAAGCTGCATCATACATGGCCTGTTGGGAAGGTGTCCTAATTTAAACGTGTAATATACTGGAAAGATGATATGCCTTAGCTTGCCTTGTATGGATCCAGTAGGATGAGCTGATGGTTGTTATTAAGACACAAAAGTCTGGTTTGACTTACTTAGCTTGCTTGCTCTGTGACTCCTACTAGGATTCGTGCTTCAGAGAATGGATGGATGAATGGATAAATAGATGAAATGTATATAAAGATCACGTCTCTCTTTTGAATCCTGTCTGCCAGCAGTCTTGTCATCTGCTTCCGTGACAGCTTTCATTTCCAAGTTTATACTGCTGGCATATTCTTCCCTTTTCTTTCTGTCTTCTCTGTGCCATTTCTTCCTCTTAGTTTCCTTTCCTTCTCTCTTCAGTCGCACCAATCTCTTTCTTTTCTACTGCTTGCTTCTCCTTCCTATACATTTTCCCCAAGGTGACCTTATATTATGCATAATTGTTTTCCAGAACTCTTCAGCCAAATCTGCTGCTGCTGTGCAAACCTCATTGCATGTCCAACAAAGTTCCTCAGCTTCCTGTAGTCTTCCTTCCAACAGTTTGTTACTGAAGTTTTGGTGTTTTGGTAGGTGGACTGATTCATCCCTCTTCCAAACGTTAACCAAAAAGTTATATGGTCTCTCTATGAGAAAACTGCCTGGTCCTCAATATCCTTGACTCCCTCTACTTTATTTAGGACTACCTGTATTAGCACATATCTCTGGTATTTCATGCACATTTCCCAAATCCAAAGACTGCCTGTCTTATGACCATATTTGTCACTTTGACGTACAGCATGCCTAAAGTATTATGTTTAAAGAGCAATATGTTTTGTATAGAATAAGAACAATTTACATTTAGGTAAACGTAAATTTCAGTTTAACTTACATTTCACATTAGGCGGTATTTTCCATTGCCTTGCATTATTATTTCTTCTAATACTACACCTTTGATGCAGAAATGCATGTTTGTAATAAGTATGCCAATAATTACTATAAAGTATGTGTCAAATATCATAATTTCGTGCATACTGCCATAGAAGTTAACATTAATGATAGCAGACTTGATGTCACAAGAATGTTATGATGTGATACAGGGATCTGGAGTAAGACGCACAAGCTGACAAAGACAGAAGTTACTGCTCCAAATTCATACAGATGTGCACAGTGCTAAATACCCAAAATGAGCAATCATGAAGCGAGCTCAGGTGGAATGAAACTGTATTTAAATACCACTTTCAAAGTTATTTTCAGTGTTTAGAGCATTATATTCAAATTGTCACAGCTATCTGCCACAATTTTGTGCCAGTAGTAGGTACTGACATGCCTGTTCTGCAAAAATGAATGACCCACAGACAGCATCCTATCAGCACAGACCAGAGATAAGTGAGTTTAATGTAAAGTAAGCTTTACAGTTGTTGGGCTTCCATTTGTAACACTGAAGATCTGCTTTGGAAAGGAAATCGTTTCTGTATTCCTTATGAATCCCCTTGTCTCTCAGCTACCATGTTGTTCTGAAAGCAAGATTTTTTTCACTGCAGTCATCTGTTTAGTGAAGGGAGGTTATATCTGCATTACCACTGAATTAATCGTTTGTGCTGTCTTGAGAACAATACTTTTGACTCAAATCTTCTGGTTATGGAAAGGAGTCGTTTCTGCATTTCTGTTGAATTCCCATCCCTTTCTTTTCATGCTGTCTTAAAGACAAGGTACTGCCTACTTGGCTGGAGTTCCCTAAATTATTACTATTATTTACTTGTATTATTGTAAGAAGAAAACGGGTTGCATGGGTGCCCCCTATGGACCTTATCTTCAGATGCAACATATCAGTAATTTGGGCTTGCCTTTTTTGGAAGCTGTTTAAACTGATGTCATTTTGCTTTACTTTTTTTTTTTTTTTTTTTTTGGTTGATTCAGGAGGAGAAATATGAAGTCTGTCCTGATCCTGAAACACTTGATTAACTCCATCCTTGTATGAATATTTATTTATATATACAGTTCATATCTGGGTAAGTGCTCTGCTCTAAGGATCCTTTTCAGGCATGATGCAAGCTAACATATGAAAGAAAATAAATCAAAAGAAGTTAAAATGCAAGTAATTTACAGTGATAAACTTGAGAAGTCATGCTAGTTCACCACTACAATGTACATGCATTTTGTTGCTCCAGAGAAGGCATATGAGCACGTATCCCAGAATGTCTCATAGCAGGTTGTTATAGCACTACAGGTCACACGTTTACAGCTACACTGAACCCATCTCTGCTTTAGTCTCATTTTATAAGTCCCTGCATACTACAAAAATAACTACTAAAGCTACCTACTAACCATGGATTTAATCTAACCTAAAACGTGCGATTAAGTATAGATATAAAGCTTGGATAGAATGAAAAATATATAGATAACTCAACAAAATACCTTTGTAATGAAGTATTAAAATGCAGCAGTAGAATCAAAGCTAATGAAGGTAACGTAAGTACTTTAGGAATGTTCAAACTGCTCAACTCAGAAACAAAGATAATTCTGCAATACAGAAAAAATAAGTCAAGTCCAACAAAAAACGTTTGTAAATATCAGACAATTTCCATCCTCACTCCTAGCATGGCGGATGCTTTTGACATCATCATATCCTCCCTGACTTCAACAGCTACTTAAAATTTCAATACCCATAACATGTCAATCCTTTATTTTTCTTTGCACACAGTACTTAATTACCAACCCATTCAATTTCAAATCCCTAACCCTCAAGATGATTGAGAAATACCCCATGGAAACTGATAATAAATGACAATACACTTTCATTATTGTTTATTTGTTTGTGTCTTTCGGCTTTTCCCGGTTAGGGGTCGCCACCACGGAACTCTGGTCCGCTAATGATTGGCAGTAGATTGTTACGCACTTATGCATTCTAAAATACTGAATAACAGGATTATACATCTCTCCAAATCCTTGGTCCAAATCCTCAACTTATCTCTTCCACAGGTATATTGTCTACCAGTTTTAAGCTCTCTCTTGACATTCCTGTTCATAACTTCACTCATCCCAAGGGCCCTAATGATTGCAGGCCTATAACAAACCTTTGCCCTTAAGCAAATATATTAGAAAACACAATTCGATGAGCATAAACTCTAATATATTCTACAATACAATCTACTTGCAGATAACCATTATGGTTTCCAGCAAAATACAGCACACAGACTTCAGATCTGGCTGTTACCTCGGAAATTTACTCAAACATTGATGAAGGACTCTTAACTGGAGCCATCTTTCTTTTCACAAGATCCTCCATTGTAGCAAAATATCCACTCTAACAGAGCCATATGCTCCTCTGACCAACCAATTTACTTTATTATATAAAGAAAAAAGAGCCTGAAGACCTCCTAAGGAAATGTCATATGACTCCCAACCTGGAAATCGCCAGTTATAACCCTGGGTCTTCATGCTTTGTAAAGATTTCCTTGTGGAACTCCACAACACACTTTCACCTTAACCATTTTACAAAATATTATTCCTTCCATCTGACAGTCTGCAATAATAAACCCTCTGTCAAAAAATACAAAACTTTTCACCACCTCAAAAATATACATGATCTTTTATTCTTAGAGAAAATGTTAGAGAAACTGATCCGTTCTCATCCCTCCTATTATATCTATCAGTGCCGTCTCCTTTTGAGACACTAGAATGTTGTTTAAAAAGGGAGGAGAAATATAATTGTCATATGGACTCTTTGCAGTTTGATAGATGCTTGTCCTTATAGATGTCACCATAGTGTTTGACCTGGGAATTACAAACTTCTGTTCAAAACAATATTCACCATAGGCATTAGTAGTGAAGCAGCAGACAGGTGTAAACATGTTATTTTCAACAGAAACTTCCAGGTTCAAGTAGGTTGCTCCTTCTTAGACTGAGTTCCCTCGTTAAAAGAGTACAAGCGTCCGTCCTCTCAGCACTACTTCTATATTCATTAACACATTTCTAAAAAATATAGTTGCCCTTCCAATAATCTGATATGCAAAAAACATGATGACTTACAGAGCAGATCCTCAAAACTATTAACAATTAAAAAATCTTCTAGAAAAGGATTTTGCCCATTTTGACACCCACCTAAATCACTTTCATCCAACAATAATTAGCAAGAACACCAATAATGGAAAATCCAAATCAATTTTACCAAAACAATAAATATTACTAAAACATTTAAGAAGCTGTGAACATGGCTGGTCCAGGTATTAAACTTTCAATATCACATAGAAACAATACAATAAAAAAAAACACTTCTAGGACTGCAAGTATTTTTATTTCTTGGTCTCAGAAGGTAGAACATCAGTTAAAACGATAGCTCTACTGGCACAAACTGAATATGGCCTCACTTAATTGTTGCTGTCTCCTGGCAGACTACTTCAAAGAATGTCTCCATTCATAAATCTTGCACCATGTCAATAACACCACTGGCTGGTATTTCCAACAGCTTCCTGCACAGAACAGATCTGATCATAGGCTCCTTTCTTATTAAACTACTTCTATTATTCCATTTCCCTTGATATAAGCAGGCTTTTAATCCAGAACTCCCAGTGCAACCCATAACCCAATAATATTGGGTGCTAGAGCTTTATATAACTTATTCTTCAGAAAATGCATGTTGATGCACATCCTGGTGTTCTAAATTAATTAGAGTAATGCTTAAAAATATCCCTGATTTTGGGCCTTTGCCTTCATTATTTGGCTTTGTCTGTAATTTTTGAACAGGTTCAGATGTGTGATACAAACTTAGTTCATTCCCTCCAAACATTGTATAATTTCATAGCCCTCATACCACACTTGCTTGCCATTACCCTAACTTTTCAGTATTATCCTCAAACTTTGGGAATTACTACTTGCCTTCATTTAAAGTAACAGAACATACCCTATTTTTAAAACAAACTGAAAAAAGGGGTCTACTACAAGTGCCCAAGTCTCGTGTGCTCAAAGACCACAGTCCCACAGACAGGGATTTGGGGGTCTTATAGCCTGCATGTGCTGCCGCTAATGTTCAAGCTCGACTAAGTGTTTGGGTGAGGTGTGGCAGCTATGCAGAGAGACTGCATTTGGCGCACCTTGCCAGAACATGTAGCTATGTTTGAGCAAGTTAAGTGCAGCAGCTCTAGAGGAGAGACTGTAAGGAGGTGGAAGTGTAAATTATGGTTTCAGGTAATGACTTGGAGAGGGTTAGGTTTATGGAGTAGGAGGCAAATTTTAGGCTTAAGGAGTGGGGAGGTAGTTTAGAGTCAGGGAGTAGGAGGGTACTTTTAGGGTTTGGGAGTCATAGTAAAATTTTAGCTTTAGAGGGTATTGAAGGAATTTAGGGACAGAGAGAGACTACCAAGTTCAGGTTTAGGGAAAAGGAGAAAAAGTAGAATTTTAGGTTTAGGGAGCAATCAGGGACTTTAGAGTTAGAGTGCTGGAGAGATGATTTAGGTTTAGACAGTGTGATCATGGGATTTAGGATTAGGGAGTGAGAGGGTGTGCTACCGTTAGGTTTAGGGAATAAGTGGGGGTTTATTTCTAGTTAGAGCTCTGGTAGGGATATGCAGTTTACTAAGGATGGGTGGTAAGAGGACTAAGAAATTAAGTAGGAACAAGCAAGTAGAAGTGAACAACTGTGTACAAGCTACTAGCAAACAAGCACTTGTAGTGGACCCCTGAAAAAGCACTTGGTCAAAACTGCAGGATAATGGATAATATACTAGATGCTTCTACTCCTAAAAGTAGATCAAAAGCAGTTATAACACAGACATAAACCTAACATCTCCTAAAAAAGATTATAATAGTGTCAGTTTTCCTCTTCTTCTTTTGCTTTGTGTGTATGCAAGCTACATAACAAAAATATAAGGTCTGACATAATTGTGTGAATTTTCCGATTACCAAATTGACAGTGATAACGGTTGTCTATTTCAAGTGGATACACAGAATGATGTGTTATATATTATACTATATAAACAATATATAGGATATCATCATCATTTTATGTTACTTTTTACTGATTTGATGCTATATTTCAAATAGTTGTTAGTTATTACTTTGCGGTATGACATATGCTATATTAATATGTGTTTATATGTTTCTTGAGTTTATAATCCTAGGCTGAGTCTGAAAAGTATTCAAGTGGATCAGTGTCCTACCCCGGATAACAGCTACAAATAAATAAATAATAAATCTTAATGATTTATTACTATGCCTTATTAAGTATATAAATTGTACTGACTGATCTCTCACTGAACTCCAGGACACTGATAATTCCTCCTTTTTAACTCTCTAGCCCAGTGTATATCAAATTTGTGTACTGGCTCCAATACTCTCCTTTATCGTTATAAATCCCCTTCATATCAATCTACCAAATCTTAATATCATACTGAATGCAGATAAGAACCCTCTAAAATATTCTAATAACTAAAAAGTTATTGTTTTCTCTTTCCATACTGAGTTTACTCATC
Source organism: Protopterus annectens (assembly GCF_019279795.1). Taxonomy (NCBI): domain Eukaryota; kingdom Metazoa; phylum Chordata; order Ceratodontiformes; family Protopteridae; genus Protopterus; species Protopterus annectens. The sequence continues at coordinate 605,120,935 of NC_056749.1, read as the reverse complement.
TCTGTCACTCATTCATTAAATATCATTTTACAGTCATCACGTACAAAACTAATTTTATGGTCTTTGATATCTTGTAACAACTATTCTCCTCCCCAACCTTCAATATCTCTGACCTCTGGTGACCCCACTGTTACCTAGGTTGATACTTACAAATATTGAGGCATTTCTTGGATACTTCCCTCTCCGTCCATATCTCTGTAGATTTTTTTCAGTCAGGTCATTTCTAGCTCAACTCAGGTTTGCAGATAACATTTTCAGTTACCTTATCCTTGAAGTCTGAATCTCTAGTGCTCAGCATGTTCTCCTCCCATAGTTTGAATATTCCCTTCATCTAATCACTGTAGCCAACTCATGAAATATACCTGCACCATAAGATGTTTTAAACAAAAATGTACCTTTGCATTATTCTTTCAGATACCAGCATGCAATCATCACTGTACTTTTTGTAACTCAGCAGCTTTCATTTTACTGAAAGAGCAGCATTTCTAGTTATCTTTATCTATAAATTCATTTCTTCATCTACTACCCATCACTTGCTAACAAAGAAATAACTTCTAGCCACCATTAGTTATTTAACTCCTAGAACACAGGTATCCCCATTACAGATTTGTCTTGTTCTGTGCACTAACAAGACATCCTTTACTAAGTGGGTTTCTGCTCTCTGTCAGCTAGAAAACCTGCCTAATTGCCCACATTTTGAAGACTTCAAACTTCCTTTCCCCAAAACCATTCATGTGTTTTATAACAAATCTAGCTAAGTCTACTTCTATCCCTTTATCACCCTATTTTTACATACTAGCTTATTGAATATGAAATTTAACATATATGATTAACCTTATTTCAACTCTTTGAGTTATGCTTTCTGACTTTGTGTACTGCTTTTACAATCTGTTTGATCTAGTCTATAGATTATGGTTATTGTATTTGTGAACATGATGTACGGTGTAATATTCTGCTTCTCACTATGTATGTTTCTACCTGTGCCTTGAATCATGACAAAAATGGTCTTCAAACCACTGCACTCACATATTTTTTGAAATTATTAAATAACATGACAAATCAAATAAACATTATGCAAATCCATATTCTACTAGATGAGTGAGGCTTACCAGATAAACTTCAAGTTATCCCAGCCTTTTTGATGAAGCGAGGTTTCATATATCTCTAATCCTATCTCAGACAGCCATTGCCCAATAGTTTTCTGACCACTGGAGTCACGCAGCAGCTGATCAAATAAAAAGTAATAGAAACGTTTATGAATGGACAGTTAATTAATTTATCAGTATAATACTAAATAAACGTAACTGGCCTGGTTCTCAGATAATAATACTGGCCCTACACCAACAATCGGGTCAGAAAATGTATTGACCAGTTATAAAGTTACAGTAAATTATATCCATATACAATACATTTACAGTTTAAAAAAGAATGAATAAAACGCAAGGCATACTTCCCACTGTGAAGTAACTGTTGAATGAGGGCTAACAGTCTTGTCTGATGACTTGAACAATACTATGTGTCATAAGTCACTTTATAACATACCCAGCACACCTGGAGTTATGGAAGTTTGTTGTAATCAGTGAATTTTGTTGAAGGTAGTGACTGTTGATCACAACTGTAAGCTAATATACAAACATCAGCAAGAGCAGGTTGTGGGATGCTGAGAGGAAGCAATGTACTGGTCCTAATAATCACCTATATCTTTATACATCCCTTTCATATCAGTCTACCAATTCTTTACCTGTCTTTGTAGACATCTGTAGAAACAGCAGCTAGAGTGATGTGTTTATTTGTGGTGACCACATGTTTGCAGTGACATCATAGACCAAAACTAAGGCACTGCAGGGAAGGCTACAATAAAATTAGTGAATGGCTGCAAAAGAAGCCATGTAAAGAGACAGTAAAGATAACAATATTTGCACTTTTGCACTAATCATCCCAAAAAGCTACCTCTGGTGGGAGGAAAAAAATTAGTACAAGAAGGCATAGTCTGACGACAGAGAGTTAGGAGTTCAGGGGAACTATGGAAATTATTGTTTTTTCACAGAGTTGATCGGTGAGATAGGGTTCCACTAATGTTCTGGATTCATAAAATATAAAATAATTCAAAAAATAATGCATGGCAGTGCTGTATTTAAAAAAAACTAAATCAGAAAAAGTGCATACTATACAATTATTTTACTGCTTGTATTAGTTGGATTCATATTCAAAAGTTATTACTTTCATTAAAATGAATTAGAATAAGATCAATCTTTAAATTTTCAAATTCATAGTTACTTGCTTAACAAATCTGATAAAATCAAATCTTAGTTTTCATCAAATCTTTGTGTCTTAAAGTATGTCATAATCAGTATTGGCCAAAGCCTAAAGCTATTTATCAACAGATGATTCTGGGAGAGCCCAACCTGCCCACTCCATAGCACTGTAACATTACATATATTTATATACCACAAAATAAAAAACACGACCAAATATTGTTCAGGCATTCACGTGGTACATTGCTGAAGATATGTTCTTACCATGAAAGAACAATGGACAACTCTTTTCGTACCTAGTATCTGCAACATGTGGCCAAATAACATGACCAGTGCCTATAATAGTGCAATTTTTTGAATGATCAGATTGGGAACACTGCTATGATATCTTTACTAGGCATACCTGAGATGAACAAATCCAGAGACCCATTAAACAACATTATAGTATAAGTACATAACATTTATATACTAAGTAAGCAAAACATTGCACAGGATTCAGTTAATCTTTAATAATGACATCATTAAAGTATAACATAAAAAGGCAGTAGTAATGTATTTGGGAGGTGAGAAACATACGCTACTAATTAAAAAGATTTGACAAATTATCCTGAGAGTGCTGGATAAGAAAATGGGCAAACATAATAGGCTAAGCAGTCTTCAACTAGTATGAGAGGAAATGTTTTCATATTGCGAAGGTACATCTGCTGTAGCTCCATTTATAGTACGCTTAGTATTAACTTTCTGACTCAGCTGATCAAAGATCACTTTATGCTTCTTCGCATGCACAAAACAGTCTTTCTGGACTCTTGGCTGATAACATTTTGTTGACGAAACATCATCCTCATTCTTAACAAGGTGTCCTACTGTCAAAGTTTTCTTTATATCGTCTCACTTATCTGCCACACTGCCGTTCTCAGTGACTATACTCCATGAGAAGGTAAACAATGTCAAATAATTCTCAAGTGCTACCACTTCATAACGACATGCAGTTTTCTGTAATTATTGTGATTCATTTCAAATGCTGTTTAACTCTATAAGTATAGTCTTTGTGAAGCTCAGTCAGTGATTGAAATGGGTTAAAAGACCAGCCCATCTACTGGGTTTACAAAAGCGCAAAAAGTGACAATTGCAGTAATGGTCTGCACATCACTTTCATCAGCATTTAATCATTAGACATGCCCACTTACCTATATTTTTACACCTACACCAGGTGTGACTGTGGTAAGTACTGGTAATGAATATCAGACCCAAGAATGCTGATACTCACCAAAGTGATGATTTATGATCATGCCAAATGCTAAGTAGACAAATTTCATACACAGTTTAGCAGAGCATAAATATCCAGCTTTTCCAGCAATGATGTCTCTCTTGAAGTAATGAGCCATTGTCACTTTGTAGTAACTGAGGATACAATACAGGTTAACACCATGATTTCACACAAGACCAGACAAAGCAATTGGACTGCAGTGCCACAATGTAAAAAAGCAAACTGCAGAAATAAAATATATGTTCTGTGTGTGGAAAAGCCTCCACTTCTCAGCCAATATAAAGAAAGTACACCCAGTACCACTGTCACGTATTAATAACACACTACAGGTTTTCTGTATCTTGATGAAAAGAATGCTGTACCTTAACATGAATTGCATTTTATAAGGCCAGGCCCAATATCTTTCAACAAACCAATTCCCAGTAAAGTAAATGAGACTTGCTGGTTGTTGCATATGCACATAAATGTTTCTTTATGTATCAAAGGCATGCACACTTGTGTAAAGCGAGAAATGATTGTATAAGAGCTGACATATGAAATACAATGCTTTATTTTATTTTTATTTATTTATTTGGCTCTTCATTGACTGCTGAAGGATGCATGGCTTGAAATAAAAATTCCCAAACAAAAAAATGTTCATCTCTGACAACCCAAATAGTCAAATGTTCAAGTATATATTCATGTCTGTACAAGTATCCAGGAAATAAGGACAATGCAAAATAAAGAAAAATATTTTTTGAGAACCTTATGTAGGATCATTACCATTACAGATGGCCAAAGATGGATATTTTATACTAATGCATCATAAAATTGTTTAGGGCAAAACAAATTGTCAGCCAACAAAAAATACTGATTTTTGTTTAGTATTAAAAAAAAGACTAACTGAGGCAGAATGTTTTTTTCCTCATCTTGTTTTTACCAGTTGTTTCAAATTTATTTTATTGGTTCCTTACAATATTTTGAGTAAAAATCAAAAAAAAAAAATTCTACTAAAATATTAGGACATTTGATATTCTTTATGTTTTATTTTTTTATTTCATAGCACATAGCTTCCCAAATCAGGACTGCCCTGCAAAAAGAGGGATAGGTTGGAAACCTAAACTAGTGCACAGTTCCACTACAAGTCATCATGTTATGTGTAGGTGAAGTTATAAATGGACAAATACAACTGATCATAACTTATTCCTGTTGTACAAAAGAAAAAAAAAAGTCTTGCACGTTGGCAAGCCCACCAATGCACGTGTGTGTGTGTATGTGTGTGTGTGTGTGTGTGTGTGTGTGTGTGTGTGTGTGTGTGTGTGTGTGTGTGTGTGTGTGTGTGTGTGTATGTGTGTGTGTGTGTGTGTGTGTGTGTGTGGAGATGGGGCAGGGCTTTACAATATGCACAGTCACACAACTGCAAAGAAAATAATAAAAATAAACCTTGTGAAAAATGCTCTAATAGAAATAGCAGTAGAAATGATTACCAGTGAGAATTAGCACTCAGTGAGTTGCAGTTCATCCATATAAGACCTAACAAGTTGCAACCTCAGCAACTTCAAACCTGTCCAACAATAAGGAAGCCTTTGTGCGCCCCCTACATTGGCTACCGCCAGCTTTATTACTCTTATTCCAAAATCCTTGCATCATAGCTCTCAACTGTTCAGATTTTTGCCTCATATTTTTAGTCTGTTCCATATCAATGAGTACTGAAATCATTACGTAACAACAGATATTTAAGTTTCAGACTTCATATCATTTGGGAAATACATGGTACCTTTTATTTTAGCAAGTTTATACAAGCAATATTTAAAATCTGTGTGTATTTTTGGGCCTTTGTACCACAATTATATTTTGATTTCTCCATTTTTCTTGTGCTAAGATGTTGAGAGGTATGCCCTGCACCCCTAAGAAAGAATGATCACCTCAAAAAATTGTTGTTTCTCTATAAGGCTGCAAGTCTGGAGATTACAAAAAGCTGTACACTTTGGGGACTTAGACATTTGCTCCTTTATGGTACAAGCAGCAGCTCATAACCAACTGCCCCTCCACAAGTTATGCTTGAACAACTGGGATGCAAACAATATCACACCAAGCTGCTGATGGTATGCTTTTTTATGTTTAAGCAGAGAGGTGGACTAGACCACAGACCCAGGTTTGCACTCTTACCATAGCCAGAATTACAGTACAAAACTGTGCATAACAAATGACAAGGATACTTACTTTAGAATTAAGACATGCTAAAAGTGCAAATCACTGTGAAAAGTTGTTAGAGAAAATATATGACAAGGAGATGGATAAAATGTGTAAAGGAGAGAAAAGAGTTTCACTTTGTTTTCATCTATAACACTTTGTTATTTCTAAGATATAACAATTTAATCACCAAATAAAATCCAGTTTATAGAGAGCGAATAGAAACAAAAAGTTCTAAATGCCTCAAGGACCCTTGCTGCTCTGTTGTGATGTGGAATGAGACCAAACTAACCCATGTTTGCAGAAAGGGTAAGGAAATACGGTTTACTATGGGTTAAATGAAGTGCAGCCAGTCGATGTCTCAAAGGTTGAATTTAAGGTTTCCAAGGGGCATATAACAGAACCAACAGAGGTCAACCACAAATGATCGAGATGAATTGTGCACTGGATCATTTGACAAGTGACGTACTGACATTGGGAAGGGAGGTTGCACTTCAGTGAAGAACAGGGAATTAGCTCATTTCCTCACTGAAGTGCAATCTCGGAGTTGGTATATTTAATACGCAGGGTGTGTGGGGGGTACAGGGGGGCATAGACCCCTTGCAAAATAGCAGAGTTAATGTACCATTAACTGTAGAGTTCAATGGTACGTTAATGTGCATAGCAGAAGGAGAGTGATGTCACCTCGGTGGTCAATGTATTCATTTCGCTTTGGTTTACTATTCGGAATTTTAAATTCAGCATTTCGGGTTGATATTTTACATGGTCGACCGAAGCTGATTCAAAATTTAGTAAACCAGGAAATACAATGTCTTTGCAGAAGATGATAAATAGACAAAGGAGACGATATCAATAAAATCTGAGTGCAAGCAATCATAGAAAGCAATAGGTTGCTCCTGAAAGAAGGGCAATACCACAAACTGAAGATTGTTCAAAATCATCATAAGGCTAGAGGTGGCTCTACAATGAATGGGAAACATTTGTTTTAGTGAAATTCCTAATCCAGTCATATCCATCAATATTTCTGATTTTTGGAAAAGAGAGAGAAAGCCTATATTCCACAACTGGGAGTAAAAAGAAATCTTTTCTAAGGGATAAATAGGCTTTGATGGTGATGAATAAAGACACTATGTAAATTGACTTTAATATGGAGAATAGTGACAGATAGTGTAAGGTCCAGGCACAAGTATACTTGACACATAGAATACAGTCAACAACTGAACTTTCAGTTAGTTCAGGGGATTAGGATTATGAGCTTTTACTGAACTGCTTCCCATACCCAAGGTACAGAGTTTCCTTCTTTCCGTCTCCGTTTGCATACTGTGTGACTCTGAACAAGTTACTTAACTAAACCATACTCCTGGGCCACCCCTGAAAAGAAACACTTGTTTCCAGTGGCCTTATCTGTTTAACAGATATCTAAAATAAAAAAAAAACAACTGCACTGGAATGTCCCGATCTTGTGAGTGGGGGTGTACTTGTCAGCATTTAAAGTGAGTTCCTTACATTTTATTGTCAGCACAAAGAGTGTCATAGATTCAGTCTATAAGGAGGTAGAGTATAGGGATAGGGCTTAGAGGTGATCCACTAGGACACATTAACTCCCTGTATTCTTTTTGTGAGGAACCTCTGTGGATGCTCCAGTTGTTGCATGTGCCTGGTCAGGTACATAATGAAGGAGGCATTGTACTCAAGGATGGGTCTGATTAGGGATGAGTACTGTGGAATGATTACTTCCTTTGACCTAGAAGCAATACCCTTACTTATAATTTGAGCAACATAGAAGGATTTCCTTATTACCTTAGAAGCATGTTGATCAAAAGGCAGGTTACTGTCTACGTATGTTCCCAGCTCCCTGACTATTGGGTCTAGTGTGTTTATATCACGTTATCGAAAGATGAAAATAGCAAATGCTATTTCATCGGCCCCAAAACATCTAAACATGAAAATATCAAACATTCAGAACAGCAAATTTTTTCCCATGGAAAAAATTTGCTGCTCCGAAACACATGCACACAACACAAGCACATCAAACAAACAGCAACCACACACATACACTTAAATTCCTACATCTAACGCTACACTAAACTAAACATACACTACTATCTACCCACTTACCTTAACTCAAACCCTAACCCTAAGGTCCGTCACTATCGCACACTCACCTAACCCGCACCCTAACCCTAACTCACTTAAACCACCACTGACCCTAAAGTCTGTCACTATCGCACACACGCCTAACCTGTGCCCTAACCCTAGCTCACTTAACCCGCCCCGAACCCTAACGTGCAAACAATCACACACTTACCTGAACCCAACCTGTAACTTTCCACCACAGTGCTAAGAATAGCGAAGCCACAGAAACGGCCAACCAAATTCTTTCCCAAGGAAATAATTCACTGTTCTGCAGCTTCACTATTCTTAGCATTCTCTGAATAGTGTTCGATATCAGAACATTTGAAGTTTTAATACTTTGATGTTCTGATACAGACCCGGTCCAGTCATAGGGGTGAGTTATCAATGAGGTTGTTTCCTGGGGTAACTGACTTCCCAAATTGTATTATTATGCATTTTATGACACTGAGCTTTAAACTGCGTTTACAGTACCAGATATGTGTCTTTATTAGTACTTCCTGGATGATATTAGTGTCTTGGGGAGATTCCATCACTGCTCCAAGTTTGCAATCATCTGCAACCTTGGTCAGCCAGAGGCTCTTGATGCTGGCCTTGACTTTCAAGAAATAGATGCCAAAAAGAAGAGGGCACAGCACTGAGCCCAAAGGGCCTCCACTAGTGACCATCTCATTGTGGAGGTGGACTCATGCATCCAAACAATTTGAATCCTATCTAACAACCAGCTGGCAATCCAGCATGTAACACTGGGATTTATGCCTACTTTTGTGAGTTGGTTTACAATGCCTGATGGGGGTACTGTATCAAATGCCTTGGCCATGTCAAGGTAGGCGTATGCACAGTTTTCCTTTGATCTATTGCCTTGGTGACCTTCTTGAATGAGTCTACCAGACCGAGTAGGCATGATCTTCCCTTGACATTACAGAGCTGGGTTGGATCCAGTGCTTGGAGCTTTCATTATTAAATATTGCCAAGACAATTCTTTCTATGGCTTTGCATATGATTCTAGTCAGACTAATGCATCTCTTGTTTCTATGGTCCATAAAAGGCCCACCCTTATGCAGGGGGATGACTGTTACAGTTCTCTATTCATGTGACATGAAGCCTGACTGAAGCCTAAGTTTGAACAGTGACTTCAGCAGTCCTAATAGGTCATGTTTCATTCCTTTTAAGAGGCATCCTGCGATATGTTGGGGGCCCATCAGTGCAGTGTTCTCAGCCTTGGAGAGTGTATTTAGGAAATGTTCCAAGTAAACATTGGAGGTTATGTTCAATGGCTTTTCTTGTGGGGTGACCAGGGCAGGGAGATGGGGTTAAAGCTGGAGCTGAATTTCTCAGACATTTGCTATAGCTTTTGGGTCCATGTAAATGGTTCCATTCACAAATTAGCTCTTTGATGGATGTGTAAAGCCTTGAGGTTATAGATATAGGTAAAGAAAAGCCTTGTGGTTGTCTTTGGGCTTTGAGATTATTATTATTATCTCAAAATTGGCTTTGGTAGACCTGATTTGGCCTCTGAAATATTTGCTTAGATTGATGAGATAGTTTTATCCTACCGGGTGTATATTTCCTGACTTCTGCTATGATTTTCTTCCTTATGTTATGCAGCCTATTGATGTTTGGATTCCACCAGAGGAACTTATTATTTGGGATTGTTCTGAGCTTATTCCTGGTAGGCATAGCAGTCTCTATGTATTTATTATCAAGATTGCAAACATTATCTGTGAACAATTCCATGTAGGCAAATTTGTTCTCAGGGTTGGGAGGGGCTTGTAATTTTGCCAGATTGTCACTTAATAATGGGTAGTTTTCTAAATGCTATGGTGTTACATGGGGTCACTGGTTTTATTTTTATTTTAGCTTTGCAGTCAAAAGTTACCATAGTGGACATTACACTGGGTAGGGGGCAGCATTCTCCCATGTTAGTGAGAATCAGTTCCAGTCTGTTTGCTCCCCTAGTGGACATGTGGACTCTCTGGCTTAGGTTCACAGATTCATAGATGTTTACTAGGCTAATGACAACAAGGGCCTTTTAAACCTAGCCATGCATCCCAAATCTCTGACAAGTTCTGATACCTTTGATAAATGTAAGCAGGGGTTTGGGAGATGAAACATTTACAAAACTAAGGCCTGGGAGATTAACCATTTACAGGTTGTCTGTGTCCATTAGAGACATAGGTGCCAAGTATTTACAAAATCCAGGAATATCTGGGCCTACAAGCATGGCATTTTTCATGATTCCCTGTTTATTTTGGGTGTGATAATGTGAGGTATTGCCAGCCTTGACAGGAGAAGAAGGGCAGTGGATGTGTAACATATGCCACATAGCTAGATGGAGTTTTGTAAAGAATTATATACCATTTGTATATCAAACTGATTTGTACAGGTATTTTTGTTGAAAATGTATTTGTAAAGTTGCTTGTGATAAAAAATGTACCAACAGGGGTTCTGCTGGACCGAAAAGAAACACACCTGTATGTCAGACTGTATTGTAATTGTTGAAATGAATATATTACAACAGAAGATACTGGGAAGAGAAGAGATTAATCTCAGTCCAGCTAACTTTGAAAAATAGTCTGAAATTAAATTATCTGGTTTAGGCCATAAAGATTGTATCTTATACTTCTGATTGCAGCCAGAGACAAAATGTCTGTGAAAACCAGGACTAGGAATTCTACTGTTTTGTCCTTAGGGATGAACTAATTGCTACTCTTGAAGGGTGGAAGGTTTGAAATGGTTTTAAAGCTTTTAGATGCTATGACATATCTTAGCAAAGCTCATTGTGTGTGCATTATGACACATATGTATTAGGTTCTGGTTCAGTTTCTAGTAAAGGGGATAGTGTGGGAACCAGAAGCCAAGTGACTAGATGTATGTGATGTCATTATGTAATCCAGCAATGAAATGATGTTTTAATACTAGATGACACAGCCGTCTCATGGCAGTCTGTTTTTGAAACCTAACAAAGAATTATCACTCACCCATTTCATCTTGCCTTGATTTAGTAAGTAACCAGGGAATAGTACTTCTTTAGATCAGTCAGGAAAATATAGTGAGATTAGGTAATACTGTTTTTCTGAATCTATCCATCTGTGTTATTTTTAATATTGCCTGTGATGAAACTCTGGTGCTTATTGTAAATAGATATTTAGTATTTTCATAATCTTTTATTATTTATTATTAAATATATTTAAACTTTTCATTGTGGTTAGTCTTTTAGAGGCCACATGTAGCAATCCACCCTTGTTAACTTCTCTGATAACACAGTAATAACACTGGATTAGGAGGGACTGAGAGCTGGCTTTGATCATGATCTTTTACTGGTTGTTCTCTGGAGAATTGTTATTCCCTAGAAAAGCAATCAAACTTTCCCTTAGTTTTCTCTCCATGATGTTCCTCTTCATTACTAGTAAACTAACAATCTTGGATTTTTCCTGCTCCTATCCTGTGCAACACTACCTGTTCTACTGTTTTCCAGTCTTCAGTTGCTTGTACACTGACCAGCAATCTTCATCTGGGGATCTGGCACTATAGTGACCTGATTCCTTATGGCCCTGAGAGGAATCCTAACTGTTCCCTGTGCCTTACCCTCCCTTAGGACAGCTAGTTCCATCTCCAACTCCTCTATTTTTATCCTGGTGTTCATTCACAACTCATCCAACTTCTGCTCCATTTTACTGTCAGCAATGCCATCCTTCAATTATTTTTTGTGAAAAATAAGGGAAACTATTCACTCATTTATCCTAGCTTTTTCCTGTCTTCCATGATTGTTTTCTCACTCTTATTCGGCCTCGCCATGCTTTTTTCCTTCCATTATTACTCTCTGCTGACAACTGCCTTTCGACTTGCACCCTCGCTTCTCTCAAATCCTCTGGTGGCATTCTTCACTGCACCCATCTCCACTCCCTCTGTCTACATTTTGTATGGCCTCTGTTTTACTAGAGTCACAAGTCACACATTCCTGCATACATTCCTGCAAAGTATTCTGACCTTCTGCTATTTTTCTCTTATTTCATGTGCCATCGACCTGAATTCCCCAACCAGTTCCCATAGCTTGCATTTCATAGATGTGCCTCTAGACCCTTATCTTACATTTGACCTTTTTACCTGTTGCTAAATAATTTTCACCCCACAAATCCAGTGTTATTATCCTTTCATAATATTTCTTTTTATCTATATTTTAGTTTTTTTACTAAGATTTACATTAACAACTTATACCAAACATGGTACTGAAGGAGGGGTTAAGGGTTAATTAACCCAGTGGCATATGCTGCTTCATTAAATTTGTACAAAGTGTTAACATGGATAAATTAAAAAGATGAGATTAGTAGTAAAACAGTATGAATATAAGTTTGGGCATATGGTAAAAAAAAAAAAAAGAATAAAAAAGAAAAAAACAGTATATAAATAAAGAAATAAAATGTTACCAATAAAAATATTTTGTGGCAAATAAATTGATGATATAGAAAAAAGATAAAAAGTGTGTTTTAAGAATATAGTGATAAAAGATTACTATGTAAAACCATGGGAAATCTAACCAATGAAGAAATTAAAGTTATAAAAATAAGAAATGAATGATGTAATCAGAAAGTAGAATGCCACGATTTTTGTGCAGACTGATAATAGATAAATTGCCAGTAAAAGGAAGTATGCCATATAAAAAGAAAAAGTGATAAAATATGTTTACATTGGCTTAATATCAGAGCTTTGGTCAGCTAACATCTACCTGAAATCAGCTGGACGTATAAGTGAATTTAAGTACACTTTTATCTGATCTTTTTCATATAGTACTGTATTTAATTCATTTATTTGTGTTTTTCACTGAATATTAACTCAACTGAAGTTGTGGCTGTCTCTCTACAGAGTACTTGTTAGAATTTCTGTGTAGCCATTGATAGTAGTGGGGGTAGTTTCACCTCATCACTGACATTCTGTCTTGCCTTATATAAGTGGTACATTTTGAGTTATCTCTGCTTAATATCAGAGCTTTGGCCAGCTAACATCCACCTGAAATCAACTGGACGTATAAGTGAATTTCAGTACACATTTATCTGCTCTTTTTCATATAGTACTGTATTTAATTTATTTATTTGTGTTTTTCACTGAATATTAACTCAACTGAAGTTGTGGCTGTCTCTCTACAGTTAGTTCCCCACTCACCCTCCCTGTTCTTGTTTTGGTGTTAATGTTGGTGGCTTTGAAATTGTCCACCCCCTTGTAGATTTGTATTTGGATACTCCTTCTGGGCCCATCTCATTTGCTCACTCAAGTGAGTTCAGTGAGATCATATTCTGATTTCAGGCACTCCTACTGTGTACAAAGAGAGCATTTGGGAAGGATAATCCCTGTAGCCTCTTAATCCTGCTCTGTTCCCTCCCTCAAAAAAAAAAAAAAAATGTATATATATATATATATATATATATATATATATATATATATATATATATATATATATCTATTGTTCAGCTGCTCTTACTGTAACTGTCTTAGTTGCTCTTCTGCATGCTATCTGTTCAGTCGCTCTTACTCTGCACTTATTACTGCTTGTTAGTAGCCTTCTAATTTACTGCCTTCTGCACTTGTTTTTTAGTCATTTGTTAATGTAATTGCATTTATTTGAACTGTATTTGCCATAGTGTTGCTACACACTTGGGTGTGCTGACCTGCACTGCAATTTGAATTGTATTTACTGCTGTTTTAGCTGCTTTTCTGTAACAAAAAAAAAAAAATTCTAAGCTTGTTTCCTGCCTTTCCTGTAACTAGTCAAGTCCAAATACAGACTTGCTGTAACCAGGACTGTTGGTAAGCTTCTGAGTCCCCCAAACCTTTCTATGTTGGAGGGAAGCCTTCTAGCTTATTAGTGGGAGTGGTAAGCACTAGGTAGCCTATCCTCCATGGGAAGAGTGAGTTTTGGCCCAGAAATTGTAGTTTATTTGGCTGTTTGGGCAGTTTTCCATTTCTTTCAACTTGCTGGCTTAAAAGCCTGCGTTTGTACTTGTTCCCAACCTTTCCTGTAACTAGTCTAGTCCAGGTACAGATTTGTTGTATCCAGGACTCTTTGTAAGCTTCTGAGCCCCCAAAGCCTTTCTGTGTTGGAGGGAAGCTTTCTAGCTTATCAGTGGGAGTAGTAAGCATTAGGTAGCCTATCTACCACAAGAGGAGTGGTTGCTGGCCCAGTAATTGTAGCTATTGGCTGTTTGGGCAGTTTTTTTCCATCTCTTTCAATGTTCTGGTTTAAAAGTCGCACTTGTGCTTGTTTCCCACCTTTCCTTTAACTAGTCTAGTCCAGGTACAGATTTGATGTATCCAGGACTGTTGCATTAGGTAGCCTGTCTACCATGAGAGGAGAGTTTCTTGGCCCAGAAATTGTAGTTTATTGACCATTTGGACAGTTTGCCCATCTCTTTCAACTTTCTGGTTTAAAAGACCACATCTGCACTTGTTTCCCATCTTTCCTGTAACTAACCTACCGGGTAGCACTAGAAAGCCTTAAACTGATACAAGCCTTCTAGCTTAGAAGAGAGACTTTGTAGTGATTAAGTATCAGTTTTCTGTACTTTCTTGCTGTACTTAACTGATCCACCTAAACGCAGATTTTCCAGTATTTATTGTAATTTAAAAGCTTGTTTTTTCACATATTGTACTTATCTGACTGTCTGCACTTTTAAAAAGTTGTTTTTTGTTTAAATAATTTGTTTAACTCTTGTAGGATACACACTAAAGTGCGATAGCCTTTTCTGATCATTTTTAGTCGTTTAAAGCTAAGTGTATTTTTTACTGTTTTTGCCGTATCTTTTCAAAAAAACAAAAAAAACAAAAAAAAAATCCTCGTTTCCCACCTTTCTAAGCTAGTATAGTCCAGTTTTCAGGCTATTGCTGAATTCAGGGCTGTGATACTAGTTTCTGCGTTACCCATAACTAACTTGGATAGAAGGAAGTTTCTCTGTTCACCTGTGAGAGAGGGGAGCTTTGAGCAACCTATCTGTCCCTGGAGGAGTGGGTCCAGCCCAGAAGTTAGTAGTTTATTTTGCCATTTTGGGCTAATTTCTATCTCTTTCATTTTCCTACTATAAAAACTGCATTTGCACGGTTTTGCGCACCGGGCAGTGCCAGTTAGCTATGGTTAAATCATTCCGGGCTCCACTAAGTCTCCTCTTCAGTTTTTCCCTTGAAACTAGTCTAACTCAATCTAAGCACTCAAAAGGCATCTTACAACCCAGCACTTGCTCAGACCTAATAGCAAGCACTAATATACCCTATCACTGATTGCCCAGCAGGGCAAGGCTCTTTATTCACCTCTCACCAACCAAGTGACTAAACAGCTCACCCTACTATTCAGGCATGACCATAGGGCAATTTCAGGTGTACCCTCCAGTCCAGCTGGTGAATCTGGGTATCCTGAGGCAATGTTACAACTGTCTCATGTACACAGACAACCCTCGCCTCCTACCACAGAACACTAACATATGCGAGAGATGCAATTATACAGCCAAACTGGAAGCTAAGCTGTCTCCACCCAAGACTGGAACAGACAGTCAAGAGGAGAAGGTTAACACTTGCACCACATCTCCAGCCACACACAGACCTACCAAAACAGCACTGGCAAAAAATACACATAAATACACAAAATCATACTCGGAGGCTCTAAATAAAAACCTGCAAAAGCATCAGAGACCTCCAAGGCAGCCACCCAAACAACCTGCATCTCCCGTCACAAACCAGACAACACATAAACACAAAAGCAGTGTGCCGCACAATCACAGCCGTTATGGTGAAATAACATACCTAACACACTAGTAATAGGTGACTCTATAGTCAAGCACACTGACGTCCCACTCACTAGCCTGGACAAGCTGAAGGTTACTGTTAGCTGCCTGTCTGGAGCCAGAATCCGCAACATAACACAAGCACTCAGGTCACTCCAGAACAAGTACAAATATGACTCTGTCATTGTTCATGTTAGTGTGAATGACCTGAGATGTACCTCACAGGACTGCATGAAAAGAGACTTGGAAGAGCTCTCTGATCATGTAGCCCAGGCTGGTATGACCCTGACCCTGAGTAGCATCCTGCCCTCACCAAGAATGATACCTCAGTATAAAGAAAAAATGATCAATTTCAACAATTGGCTAAGCTTCTGGTGTCATTCAAAGGCGATCCAATGTCTGTCAGCCAGGGATGACATGCTCAACAAGCCATGTTGCTTTGCAAGAGACGGCTTGCACCTGTCACCCCTATGCTTTTGAATACTGGCCAAGGCTCTTGCTGCCCCCATAGTGCCTTTTTTAGACAAGGCTCAAAAGTCAAACCCACCTCCGTAAACAGCACAATTAACAAAAAACTGAGGGTTATGCTACTCAACGCCAGGAGTTTAAATCTCAAAATGCACGCACTCGAAGCACTCTTCAGTATGGAGAATGTCGACATCTGTGCAGTAACTGAAACCTGGTTCAAAGCTCCAGAGAACACCCCAGCACTACCAGGCTACAACTCATACTACACGTTTCAGCCACAGAACACGTACCGAAACACAAAAGGAGGGGGTGTATCCATATTCATCAAGGATACCTACACCTCCAGGTTAGTGGCGCAGCATGATACCTCTGAGATTATCCATGTGCAACTAACATCAGGCAAATCTGCAATGCAAATTGTGTCCTACTACAGATCAGCCTCCATGACCCAGGATCCACGCTCCACCTTTCTGGAGACACTGGAAAACATGAAGGTCCTACCGAACACCATGATACTGGGTGATTTCAATTACCCTACTATTCACTGGGAAAACTACTCGAGTACAAACTCTCAGACCCAGCGCTTCCTGGAATTCATCAACTCAAATGCCCTGAATCAGCTGGTAAACTCCTCTACCAGAGGTGAAAACATATTGGACCTGGTCATCACCAAATGGGCAACAGGTGTTTCACACCGGAGGTCAACCTGTCACTGGTTAGATCAGACCATAAACTAATCACTCTGGATGTCCACACCCCACCACCACCCCCAACTAAGGAAACCACAGTAAAAACCTTTTCTAAAGCAAACTTCACCTTACTTAAGACAGAGGTGGTAAGTTTCACAGCCCCCACGCTAAAGGATAACACTGCCCAAGATGCAAAAACCTTTACAAATGCACTCTATCAGCACCTACAAGGATGCATGGATCGAGCCATCCATAGCAAAACCAAGACTCACTCATCTAAGAGAAGGATACCAGTTTGGAGGACCCCTGCCATAAATAGGCTATACAATAGAAGGAGGAAATTAGTTCAGAAAAAAAGCAAATCCCAAGAAGGAAAGACATCCCTGATCAGTATCAGTAAGAAACTAAGGTCCCTCATGAAATCATCCAAGGCTAACTTTGAAAGAAAATAGCTAAAGATTCAAAAGATAACCACAAAGCCTTCTTTAGCTATGTTAAGAATCTAAGTGGCAACTTGCAGATATGCACTGAATTAGTGCAAAATAGCACAAAATATACTGAACCTACTGATATTGCCAACATCCTGGCAGATAGATTCAATGCAAACTTCACCCTCCTCTCATCTCCAAAAGGGCCCACAACAATACCGGAAAAATGTAGTGTCCCAAAAATCACAGACGCACAGGTGAAAAAAGCCCTTTCAAAAGCAAAAAACACAGTGTCAATGGGACCAGATGGTGTCCCAGGCTGCGTCTTGCACAAACTAAAGAACGAACTAACCCCCAACCTAAACACGCTGTTCAGCCTCAACCTCTCCACAGGCTACATGCCCATAGAATGGCGCACAGCAATGGTTATTCCTCTCCACAAAGGAGGGGCCACAACTGACCCTGGTAACTATCACCCCATAAGCCTGACTAGCCTGGTCTTCAAGGCTATGGAGCGGATCATCATGTAACTCATTAACAAAAACATTGGGGACCTGCAAACATTTGACACAACCCAGTTCGGCTTTGTTAAGGGCAGATCATGCCTACTAAACATGGCTGACTTCTTTGAGACAGTCACCAAGGCCATAGACGAGGGAAAGGTGGTTCACACAGCCTACCTTGATCTTGCCAAGGCTTTCAACACCATTCCCCACTTGGGTATTACAGAAAAACTCACCAGCCTGAACATAAACCCCTACATCACAAGATGGGTTGCCAGCTGTCTTACAGACAGAACTCAAACGATAAGAATAGCGGGCTCCAGGTCCAACTCTAAACCAGTCACAAATGGTGAGCCATAAGGCTCAGTCCTGGGACCCCTACTGTTCAGCATATACTTCTCAGACATACAGGCAAACACAGGAGGACTATGGTTAACCAAGTTCGCTGATGACTGCAAACTGGGAGCCATAATTGACTCTCCAGCTGACACTGACATCCTTTAAAGAGCCTTACTGAGACAGACACCTGGTGTCAGAGTCATGGCCTCAAGCTAAATGCGAAAAAATGCATAGTCATCCCATTTGGGCAAAACTAAATACCCACAAATTACCACATAGGTGGCAGCACCCTTAATACAGAAGAGGTAATAAGAGATCTGGGGACCCAGGTAGATAGTAATCTCTCCTTTGACAATCATATTGCCAAAGTAGTCAGGAAATCCTTCTATGTGGCCCATCTAATTACTAAAGTGTTCGCATCTAGAAATAAAGAGGTTATATTGCCCCTCTACTCATCACTTATTAGACTCATCATAGAGTACAATGCCCCATTTGGGATGTACCTCACAAGACACTTCCAAAAGCTGGAAAGACCACAAACTTACCTCACCAAGAGGCTTACTGGCCTCAAACATATGTCCTATGCAGCCCGACTGAAAAAACTCCAGCTGTACTCAGTGGCATATCGCTTACTCAGAGGTTATCTCTGCCTGATTTACAAAGCCATGTCCAACTCAGAATTGATGGAGATGCTCCACCTAAAAAAATCCAAGTCACTGCGAGCCACGCGCTCTAGTGAGCTAAACCTTGCCATAACAATAAATAGAACATGCTGCAGGGATAGATTCCTGTCACAGAGACTCCCCATGCTTTGGAGCAAAATTCCAAATTACATCAGGCAGAGCCCCTCACTAACACTTTTCAACAGAAACCTTGACGAGTGGATGGGTAACAGAAAATACACCCCTGGGATCACTTCATTGGCTCTGCTTAACAGAGGATCAGTTAATTAATCAATGGGGCAGTGAAAGCCGACACATTCTGGTTAGGCTTATAAATGCCCTCGGGCAGATAGCCTAGTACCTACCTATGAACCTATGAAACAAAAAAAACATCTCCAATTATTCAGTTACATATTGATTGGCACATGCATCCTAAAACAGTGAGCAAAGCTGAATCCTCCATACTCTTTAATTTGTATAACTAGAAAAGAAGACAAAAAGGATATTAATAATTTAACAGGAATCATATAGCAAACAAAATAAACATTAAAAACATCTATATCCAAACCAATGACACTACCGACGAGACAATAAATAATGCAACAATGGCCAGATGCACAACTTTTCTAACCATCCATATTTGCTACAACAGTTAAATGTTAACGAAAAAGATACATAGTCAAGACCAGTAAGAAATAAAAATGAAAAAAAAGAGGTCTGGTGTAGACTCAATACAGATAACTGAGTGCAATGTCTGAGTCACTGAGGCAGCTAACAAAAACTACCCCCACCTTCTTCCTCTAATTCTTCCCTCCTTCTAGTCTGCTCATGATGTGAGCTTGACCAATGAAATATGGAGCCAAATTTAAATGAAGTCTTCCAATGACAAACTTCTTATCTATTGCCCTGATTTGATCTGTTATATCTCAACAGTCTACAGCAGTAGGGTGATAGCAGGATGTCCACCTTCTGGTAATTACTTTTCTGACTCTTGGTATAAAAGATATGGTAATTGCTCACTGTCATCTCAATTAGGGTCTGTTAATAAGCTGAATGACATTGTATGAATTAAAAAGTGGTTCAATAACCAGCTCATGTATATAATCCCTCCTTACATCAACCCAGAGCCTGGACAATTTTGGACATGTCCAAAACTGTGTGACAAGGTGCCAACAATGCCTCCTTCATCTCCAGTCCTCTGTGCCACTGGATAAATCTTACTAAGGGCTTCTGGTATCCAATTTCTACATAAACAATTGTTAGTTTGGAGCCAAGTAATATCTATAAGGAATTTTAAATATAACAAATAACTCTGCCTAATTTGATTGGTGGTTTCACTGGTTTATCACCTTCTGATATAAGGGTAATACATCTAACTCTCCCCTCAGGCTTAACTCCAGTATGAAGGCATATGATTTGAAAAGACATCCTGACAGGTTCTGCCAAATAGTCCCTACCTTAAGTATGAATGAACACATTTCAGAAAACTCACTTGACATTTTAAAGACTTTGTCAAGGCTTTCAGAACCTTATAATTTGAGTGTGATAGCACTAATGAGTAGAAGGCAATTCATAATTGCTCCTTATGAATGCAAATGACATTAAAGACTTGTCATCAAAAAACTATGGAGAAGCCTGTACCCTAGGCATCTTCCAGTGGAAGTAAAAGAGAGATCCAAAGACTCTCACTCTCCGACCCCCATCTAGAACAATTTCTTCAGTCCCATACATATCTATATATATTTATATATCTATATCTACCTAGCGCTCTATATATGTGCACACACACACACACACACACACACACACACACACACACACACACACATATATATATATATATATATATATATATATATATATATATATATATATGTATATGTATGTATGTGTGTGTGTATATCCATCCATCCACCCCCCCCCCTTTTCCCATTTTGCACATGGGGTCAGGGTGCCACTTCCTCAGTGACAATCATCTTGAACCAAGTATTTTGAGCATACACATGAATATATGTGTGTGTGTATGGATATATTGTGTTAATATATTGACAATTACTTTTAGACAGTACTTCTCAACTGTCTAGATTTTAGCAGAATGTCCAGATTTTTGCCTCATATTTTTGGTCTCTCATAAAATTTGTAGTTTTCTGGCAAATCAGTGAGTAACTAATTAATGACACACATTTGAGTTTCAGATTTTATTTTCTTCAGAAAATGCATGCTAACACAAAACGTTCTGAGTTTATAAGATCAATATTTAAAATCTGTCCCTGTTTGGGGGCCATTGTCCCCACTCCCATTTCTTGAACTAACAGGTTGATAGGTATGCGGCCAATGTCACCTAAACTGAAAACCACTCGTGTGTCTTTGAAGATAGGCTGAGCACTGGTAATTCATGATCCCCTAAGCTTCCTGTCTGAGAGTATATAAACCTGTATTGAACGCCAATAAGCAGGTGTCCAACACTGCCACCAGTGAAAGGCAATGCATGGTAGCGGAATATGGGAAGCTATAAAGAGGTGAGGCAACCAAAGCTGTTTTTGATCCTTTAGCAAGTGATGCTATACAAATGAATTCTAGGTTTCCCCAGTCCCATATACTTATTATAATTTATTATTATTTCCCCAGCCCACTAACATGAAATGTTCTGAGAAAACTAAAGTGAAAGAAACAGAAGCATACATGAAACTTAGGATATAAAATCATCTTCAGTATTATTAGTCTCAACTCCATAGGGTTGCCCCATGACTCTTAAGTACTCAGTTTCTCTACACTGAAACCTGTTTGATTGTTTCTAGTAATTTACAGAAAAGTGGTTCATTATACTTCGAAATATCTAAATTGCAGTTGTTTCCACTGAAATCTGAAATCTAACTCAAGGTAATCAGATGGGGTAAAACTCCCATGAAATAAAACAGAACTTGATGTGTTTATCTTGTAGCCTTACACAACCTGCCATCTTACCAGCAGTTCACAGATTATGGACATAGGGCATTTCAAATCCAGTACTAAAAGGACCAGGTCATCTGGAAAAAAAGGTCAGATGATTTTCAGAAACCATATGCTCCATCCTCCACAGACAGAGACAGAGAGGGGGCATGTTGCTATCTTCCTTCTTAAAAATACGACTAAAAGTTCTATGACGAATAATGGTGCCAGAAGGTAGCCCTTTTTCCCTTCCTTGGAAATTAGGATTTTAGATGAAGTGAAAGATCCATCCACTTTAATGGATGCATGTGAACCTGAATATATCTTCTTCAGGGCTACAGTTAGGGATGGCAGTAAAATATACCTTTGCAGTACCTCAAATAGATATGAGCATCACACACAATCAAAAGCTTTCACCACATCCACAGAGCACTGCCCAAGCTTAAAATAATTTGTTATATCCCATTTATTGACTAATGCTGAAACTGTCTTCTTATGTGGCTCTAAGGACAATATCCATGGAACTGACCGATTTTGAGGAACTGGACAAAAATAATGATTTGCACAGCTGCCTGTTACAGAATTAACCACCTCTTGGCTGTAGTACTGAAGACTTCTTTTTAATGTTGTCACAATGGGCTGCAGAGTCTGAGAAATCTGAATTCCAGCTGCATTTATTTTTTTATTTGGTAACTGTCTGTTGTTGCTTTAAACTCTGAATCAGTTAATCAAATGTTATTCTGTGCTATATAAAATATAAACAAGACAACATGGTGGTGTTGGTTGGGGGATCCATGGTGCAGCTCTTAATGCATGCCTAGAGAAATTGCAAGTATAAGTTCATGTGTCTTATGGACCATATGGGACCCTTTTAATGATGGAGAAACATTTGCCTTGGAGTAGCAGATACATTTCTGTGCAGATTATCTTACTGACTTCCATTGCATTTGTAATGATATTCAAAGGAATAGGTTTTTATTAATTTTATGAAATAATATCATAAATTGTTGAAGTTATACATCTGAGTCCATGAACTCATTTGTCTTATAGCTATGTCACCTTTTAGTAATTTTATTCCCTGTTTTAGTAAGGTCATGTTATAGGATTCACCATGTCTAACATTAGTGAAATCTTTTTGATTCTACCTGAAGTATAACTTAATCCAACAATTGTAACATCAACTTGTAAAAGGAACTACACAACACTTGTAAAGATCATGATCTAGGGGTCTGAAGGCTAATGTGCTCAGGCCATACAAATTAAAACATTATCAAGTAACACACACTTGTTGAAACATCCACTTCTATTGAAGCTAGAAATGCTACTGAGTTGTACAGACATACCTATTTAAGTCCAAGGAGTGTTTCAGATGAGTACAGTAAGGTCTGAAATCGAAGCAAGATTGTGGTATTACAGCAGCGAAAAGTAAGCAATGACATTCAGGCCTTGTTGTAACAGTGGAGATGGTGACTGAAGTAGACATCATTGTCTCTGTCTTTTCCAAGTAACAAAATAAAGAACGCAAGACCATTTGCTTTTATTCTACATTTGCATGTTTGGGCACTGGTGGTTAGACCCCCACCAGTGTCAAGATGGTAAGAAGTAAGTACTCAAGGAACACATGCACCCTAACATTTTGTTAAAAACAACAGGAAGTAGACAGATGTGTTAGTGCTGCTTGTTTATAACATGGCAGGATTGTTGTGCAGCCTGTAAGAAGGCTATGTTGTGATCTGCCTTGTACAGACAGGATGTCCCATGTCACTATGAGTAGAGAGCATTAGCATTAATTATTTCTAGATTTGCCATTTTCAGTTTGCTATTAGATGTAGCCATTTTTACAGGTGTACAATACAAACCTCCATTAACACACACCTATTATTTTTTCTGAACAATTCCTGATGGTGTATGAGTCCCTGAACCATCATATATCAGAGTTTGGGATTTTGATCTTCCCATTCCACCCCTCCACTGGACACAAACATCCAATGCCACCAAGTTCAGGCCAATTCACATGAGTAGGATCCCTGCAAATGTTATAGGAAGTCTATCACTGGGCTTCTGCTCAAAAGTCCCCATAGTGTACTTATATCAGACTCATCCAGAAGCTAAACTTTACCTGTGACACAGGGAATGGAAAGAAAGTAGTTTTATCCAGCTGATACAGAGCTAGATAAAATGACTTTCTTCTCTTTTATGTCTAGAGTCCTCTTACATGGGGTTACTATCAAACTCTAGCCACCAGTCCTGCAGGGAGTGATCTGGCCCCACAACAAAAGCCTGCTACATATAGTCATTTTTTTTTTTTTGAAAAGTGGGGAGTTGAATTAGGGTGAAGAAGGTATTTTATCAAGGTTATACAAATATCAGATATTGAAATCTGAACTTTCTAGCTCTGCATTATTTTACTTTTCAGTGTGCCATACTTCAAGAACTTAATAATAGTTATTTAAGCATGCTTGATTCAAAGTAGAAAGGGTTATTATTAATGATTTTATGGCTACTTTAAAACTTGTATGAAAGAGCAAAAACAAGCAATACCATGAAAATGGGGTCAAAGGCTATGACTCTGGTCATCTCTGGACCTTGGAGTGACAGTGATAGTACATACTTAAGAAAATGATAATAAAAAAGGATGTACAGCTATGGGGAAATGGGAAAGCGTAAGAAGAAGGAAGACCTCTACAGAGCTAATGGAATTTAAGGAAAATCAAATGTGGATCTTCACACTGCCATCTAAAGAAAATAGCAATGAATTAAATCTCTGAGACCTACATTATCAGGCGGATTTTTTAAAATAGCAGTGTACCCACCCTGGTAAAGTATCCTCTGCATATTCACTGGTCATTTAAAAAAATCAGACCATGTACTTCTGCAAAGTTACCTCTCTGTGACCAGTTCTGTTATCAGCGGACATCTGGGTAGTCTCTGTTCTAGTGCCATACCCTGATCGAGGGAGTGCTGTTCGTATTTCAGTATTATTCGGTCTTGGCAACAGAGGACTTTTTTTCACCTGTTGCTGGCTAAGGGGGATGGAACAGTTGTTCCGTTTCTGCTGAAACTCAACATCACTTAGACTTTTAGCCATCTGAAGAACAGAACGGGATTGATCATCTGCTGTCCTTTCCTGCAAAGTACCACTTGACTCAGATGTCCAGCCAGCCCTACAGGAGTACGATTTTGATTTCTCATTCACAGATTTTGTAGCCCCTTTGTTCTGTGCCATGCTCACATTTATCTGTGGGTTCTCTCTTATCAGAGGGACTGCCCTTTGCTTCTTTTCCTTCACAGTCTGATATACTGAATGATTTGAGTGATCTTTTTCCTGGGGAATGTTCTTTGGGACCTTGTAATGTGGGCTGTTTGTTTTTTCTCTCTCGGGAATGCTTGGGTGCTGCGGTGGGTCTGAGCGATGCTGAACACTGGAAGCAGTTCGCATTTGGTACAACATGGAAGCAGGTTTTGATGGTTGCACTTCTTTGGAAGACGTGTTGCTGGATTCTTCAGTAAAGCCAGAACTTGAAGTTCCCTCAAATATAAAATATGCAGCATTTGTGTAGCTACTTGCATTTGGAGGAGCTGTAAAGCCCACTGACCGACTCCTGTAAATGTAAAACATGCATTAAATTATGCATATCAAAACAAACACACTACAGAAACTCATACTTTGCTGTTAGATATGGGTTTATATAGCCATCAGTACTTGTGCATTTTTACTCAGTTCTACACATGTATTTACAAAGTAGAGTAAAACTGAACATGCATAGTGCAGAAGTAAAGTATTATATACCTTTGTCAGTATCCTTCTAATTGTGCATTACACTTAAAATAATGACTATAGACCACAATAATTTAAATCATTGTATAAACAAAATAACTGTTCAGTCATTAACAAATGAAATATTTACCTAAAGACAAATTGCACATTTTAAGGGGAAAAACATTCAGTTTCACAAGAAAGACATTTAGTGCTTAGCTCTAAACAAACATAAACATTTTATTTTATTTTGCATAAGTTTTGTATTGAGAATCTTACAGTTAAGAGATTAACTGTTTGCCGTTGTATGTTCTGGTAAACTCCTGGCTGCTATATACATCTGTCATCTGACCACATCCCAGGATTCACTAATGCACATCTCTCACTGACTATATCATGACCTGCAGGGTTGTAGTTATTTGTGAGTCCTGTGAACATTCACATTTCACCTACGTGGTGGACTTAAAACTTTTGACTTCCATTAAAATCATCCTGTCTTTAAAATAAAGATGTCCAGATTACTGTTAGTTGCATAATTAAATTTTATGACTTAATGGAAAAAATGTTTTCTTCTTACTGTATTTATTTTTTTAAGAAGATATTTATTTTACCATATGGAATCTAGTAGGTGATATATAATTATGTATAGCACACTTCAGACAATGCTTCATAAAATATGCAAAAAATCATGTCTAAAAGCAATAGTACATACAGAAGCAAAAAAAAAAAAAAAAGAGTGTGCTGTGACTATCTATTCCCTTCAAACTTTTATCCTTTTGGTTGCATTATGTTTACATTTTTTCAGCTGTCATAAAGTCAGTACACTTAGACAATGCCCAGAATGCAGACCCTAAAAATATTTCCATTATGAGTCTTTGAGTTACAAATCCCTAAGTAACCACATTTCAGAGCATAACTGGTTGCCCCCCACCAAAAAAAAGTAAATATACAAATTTCCCAGCTGTACAAACATGTGGAAAGGAGGAATCGCTCGTAAAAAGACATCACTACGAGTATAGACTTAGAAACAACACCAGCAGTTATCTTGTTTTGAAAAACAGTGATCAGTTACTTCACCAAGGTGTCTTTTGGCAAGTTACTTTCTCAGGGACTCAAGCTGTAGAGTGACCAAAAGAAGTTAAATAATTCTGTATTCCCATCAGTGCTGTATATTATGTTATATTATATTATATTACATTACATTATATTATATTACATTATATTATATTATATTACATTATATTATATTATATTATATTATATTATATTATATTATATGTAAGCAAAGAAGAATGAATGACTGGGACTGATAAACAACATGTATAAAGGAAGACAGGATTAGCAATTGTGATTATTGGGAGGCGCTAAGAACCATAAGCATTGCCATTGTGTGAGAACAGACTGCTGTTAATGGACACTTTCAACCTTATTTTTTCAGCATAGTTTACTAGATATATAACATTAGCATTTGCATGTACAAGTTGTTGAGTTTTATGGAGAATGGGGAGGAGTGCGGCTTGCGTAAATGGAATGTTACATGAATACACTTAGATCTGGTGCAAAAACTGCATAAGGTACTTATACATGCACATTACTCAGTGTTTATGCTACACATAAGCCAGCTTACCTTTCTCTCTGTTTGCACAAAGTATAAAGGACAGTTTTAGTTCAGAAAGCTCTATCGCTCCCTGTCTTCCAAAGGTCTGCATTACATAAGTGCAGCAAGTGCAGATGTGCACATCACAAATATGTATGCTGCTCGTGAAAGCCCTAGTGAGCTGTACCAAACAACCTTCCATGCAGTCTGTGACCTCCCCGCTTGGCATTCTTAGGAGGCCCTGACTTCACACTTATAATGGCAAAACCAATCCCCCTCCCTGCATTAGTGCACTCAGACATACAGACATACATACACATAATGACAGTGTCACACAAAGACACACACACACACACACACACACACACACACACACACACACACACACACACACACACAGTTTCACAATCAGTAGTTCCCTTACAAACTCTTTTTCTCCCGAGCCCTGCCTACTATCTGTAAATTATAAAAGTAACTGAAACATACTCTTCTCCCTGTCAGTTATTCTCCTCTCTCTATGTTTGCATGGATTTCCTCAGGTGTGCTGGTTTCCTCCCACATTCCAAAGACATGCAGTAGGTGGATTGCACATTCTAAATTAGCCATAGGTGTGCATGTGCATGTGAGTATGTGGTGGGGAAGAACTACAGCGGCAGGGCTAGCCACCCGGTGGTGTTAACCTTGACTCTAGAAGACTGTCACTCTTGAAGAAACACCACAACCCCATGTGCAAATGGGAAAAAAGGGTTGTGGATGGATGAATGTTAAGGTGTCTCATCAACATTAGTGAAGGTGACCAGATCATCTAGAGCCAATGCTGATATTACCAAGTTACTAGTCTTATTAACCCTGAGCCACGCTCTGCTTTGCTCCTTCTTTTACCTTCCAGACTACATCTTACAAAATTAATAACTCCTTAGTCAGAGCAATACCTAGCTCTTAAAAACTTAGGATCGCCTGCCTATTTTCCAAATTAAGTGAAGGCTACAATGCTTTCAGTGTCATTCTTCTAATATTCAATTTTAACATGTCTGCCAGGAGCAGAGACTCTGTAGCTGTATAGAAATGCACTGTGCTAATGCCGCTTCCAAAGGGTGGTTCTGGTAACACGATTTTAATCTTCAGACCATCTTTTCTATTGCATATTCTAGTGGTACAGTAAGGAACAACAATTCAATTCCAGTGGAAAGATTTTAATTTCTAAACTCATATAACTTGGTCTGTAATATTCAGTGTGATTTCAGAAAGGGACATAAGTACCTTAAATACTCCGTTGACTTTTAAAAGTGTTACAGATAATGAAATGAAGAAGAGGGTAGCAGCCTTTCTTAGATTGCCTTTGCATACTTGGCAAAGACACTGAATTCTGTTTTTTACATACTGATGTATAAAAATCTGAACTACATGGTCTAGACAATATCAATATCATTCACTGTGATCCGCTATTGTGAGGCCCAGTTTTATTTTCAACCATTAGCAATATATCCTGAGCTTGTATGATGTTAAGAGTTTAAGGTTATATTATGTAAGAGGATGCAGAAAGTTTCACAATCAGAAAAGCTTTGCATCACATAGACATACATTTCTACCTTTTTCCTTACATTTGCTGCATCAGAGAGGACATGCAGGTGATTGGTGTGACAGAGCAAGATGCAGTGGACAGGAAGAAATGGAAACAGATGATATGCTGTGGCGACCCCAAATGGGAGCAGCCAAAAGAAGAAGAAGATGTAAATTCCTGTACTAGTTTACAGGTTATCATACCATATCCGGTATGGACTGATGGAGCCTTTTCTACATCCCTCTCACACTTGTTATTACAGGAGTGCCACAGTGTTTAGTACTGGGCCATCTGCTTTATTTTATTCTTTATTCCTCAAAATAACTGCATTAGAAAATATAGGACAAAGTCCCAAGAAAGCTGATTTGAGCAGTTCTGCAATGGTTCAAAGCCCCAGAAACATTGGTAGAATTAGTGTAGGATATGTGCAAGGACCCAATGACACAAGTACGAACAGTGTCTGGATTCACAGAGGGGCTCCCAGTGGGAGTAGGTGTGTATCAGGGTTCAGCTCTGAGCCCACTGCTCTTCATTTTGGTTATGGACTACATTAGCAAACAGGTTGGAGGGGACAGATCAGCAAAGTTGCTGTATACAGTTGATTTAGCATTACAGGCAGACTGAGTAAGAACTTCAGCAAAGGATAGGGCAATGGAATGCAAAACTGAAAACACACAGGATGAACTCAGTACAAAGTTGTAATGCCAGTAAATTGTTTAAATAAGAAGAAGCTGAGAAGTAAGATAGAAATGAAAATAGTCAAACAGATTAATATCTTTAAATATCTGGAAGGGGTGGTTGAGGAGAAGAGAAGTCTGAATAAAGAGGTCAAAGCTAGACTCAGAAGAGCTGTAGCCAACTGGCACAGAGTTTCAGGGGTATTGTATGACAGAGTAATGCCAAATAAGCTGAAAAGTAAAGTATTCAAATAGTGGTGCAACAGGTATTACTGCATGATACAGAAACATGGGCAGTGAAGGCAGGGCAGTTCAGGAAGGTAGTGGTGATGGAAACTAAGTCCCTGATACAGGTGGTAAGATGCACTCTGTGGGACAGACACATAAATTAGGACATCAGAGCAAAAGCCCAAGTAGCTCCAATTGCAGTGAAGGTTAAAGACAGCAGATTATGGTAGTTCAGGCACACGTGGAAACAATTTGTTATAGAGAGAAGAGGAAAAATGGAAATGAGGGCACTCAGCAATAAGATGGATGCATTGTGTGAGAGAAGACCTGTGAGAGTCATACATGACTATAGAAGAAGGTAGGAGAGTGGCACCAATCCCAGAGTGATACTGATAGCTGAAAATGGGATGATGATGTCAAATACTGTAGAAAATACTTCCCTTCAGGGAGTAGTTCTTGCCATCTACACAGCTGACAGTTCACTAATGGACATCATGAGACAGTATAGAAATTGTCTCATGTTTTCCAACAACCACCTACAAGTTCTCAAATAATTTGATACAGTATGCAAGATATGTTGTTATACAGTATTAATGGAGACAATGCTCTCACATGCAGTTACTACAAATACCAAGCAAGGTTGTCAGAAACATACACCACCACACAATACCTGACAGATATTACAGGACAAACACATAGACCCACCTATGCAGAGGCTCTTAAAAGTAATCTACCCAACAAACTTTAAAGGCCTCCCAGACACAATAATTACAAGAAGTATCCTCAGTAAACTCAAAGCATACTACCAAGGCAATACACACTAGAACACATTCAGCCTCATCTTACAGTGTCTCAGCATTTAAGTCCACAAGGCAAAGCACCACACAATCCAATATTTGTTTTCATAGGAGACTCTATTGTGAGGTACACTGATGACCCACTCACCAGAATTTGGAAGGAGAAAGTTACCATCAATTGCATATCAGAGACTAGGATCTACTAGATCATGCACTCAGGATGTTGAGCCATGAGTGGCAGTCTGACTCAGTCATAGTGGATGTAAATGACCTGAAACGTACCTCCCTGGATTGTATGAAGACGGACATGAAAGAGTTCTCAGAGGATGTGTCCCAGGCTGGTATGAGCCTAGCACTGAACAGCATTCTGCCTCTCCAAGGGTGATACCACAATAAAAACAGAATATAAATGACTTTAATAATTGGCTTAATATTTGGTGTCATTTGATGTTGATACAGTATTTGTCATTCTGAGAGAACATGGTTGACAGATCTTGCTGCTTTACCAGGGCTGGTTTGCATTTGTCCCCCTGGGCTTCCAAATATTGGCTAAATTTTTGTCCAGCCCCATTGTGTCTTTTTTTAGGCATTACCAACCTGATAAACCATTCACCAAAGCTAAACCAATCCACAATAATCTAAGGGTGTTACTGCATATTGCCAAAAGTAAAAAAAAAAAAAATTGCAGTCTGCGTCATTAATGCAATGGTTTGAAGCCATGCAGAGTACCCCAGTAGTGCAGGGTTTTAATACCTTCCACATATTTAGAACAACTACTGAATAGATAGGGACAAAAGGTGGTGATGTCTCAGTTTGCATCAAAAACAAACATTCCTCAAGGCTTGTCAAGCACATATTATTTATTTATTTAACATTTGCTTTACAGGGAAAGTATGACTTGGAACAAATCCAATTTTCAGAGGAGGTCCAGACAGAAACGCTCCAGACACATGTCTTTGTAAAGTGGGAGGAGACGAGAGCACTTGGAGGGAACCCACATAGATAGGACATGCAGACTCTGCACAGAAGGCACCCCGGCCAAGAACTGAACCAGAGAACCTCTTGCTGTGAGGCCACAATGCAATCGCTGTACCACTGCAACGTACACATATAATGCACTTGAGCATCCTCAAGCACAACTCACCATAAGCAATGTCACGTACCATATCCTTATGACTTAGGAAACCCATACCTCTCACTTAAATGATATGGAGTCACTTTCCATTCATCCCAACACCATACTCTTACAGGACCTCAACTCCCTTACTATAAACCAGGAATCATACATGACCCCAAACATGCAGCCCCAAAGATTCCTGAATTGGTCAACACAAATACTTTGGCCCAACAAGTCCACATAACTACTAGGGGTGCCAGCATCCTTGACCTAGCCCTCACCAGCATGGGGGAACATTGCACCCCCTCTCCAAGTATAACTTCCACACTGGTCAGGTCAGGCCATAAAACAGTCTCCTTCAAAATAAAACTAAAAGCTGAGACATCAGCTAACCATGGAACTTTTAGGATTTATTCCAAGGCAAACTTCCAACTATTAAGTAACACCCTGGTAGCATTTCAAGCCTCCCTAAATCCAGGGAACACCACTGCACATGTGGATTTGTTCACAAAAAGCCTTTATAATCATGTGTACAGTTGTATTGAGGCAGCTGTACCTACCCAGAATAAACACAGGACAAACTGAAAGAGACAAGCCATCCTGGTGGAAACCCAACATCAGTAGGTTGTATAATAAAAGGAAGAAAATCATGGCCAGAAATAGGATGTGCAATGCCTAGCTAGGTAAGAACTCCCTCATCAACTAAATTAGCAACTCTGGGGACTAAGTAAGTCTAGCACAAAGTCACATTTGAGGTAAAAGTAGCATCCTAGGTAAAGGACAATCACAAGGTTTTTCTCAGCTATGTCCACAACCTCAAAGGCAATATACAAAAATGTACCAAACTAAGTGTAAATGGATCCACCTATAATGAGGATATAGTAATCTACTGGCTGATAAATTCAACTCCAATTTTAATCTGCTTTCTCTCCCAAATGTAACTAAAAAAAATACCCCCCACCATAACTCCTTCAACGGTCCGCAGGGAACAGGTCCTCAATCCACTCTCCCATGCCAAAAACACTGCATCATTGGGTCCCAGTAATATTGCAGGATACCTCCTTAATAATATGAAACATGAACTATTGGACCACAAGAATCAGTATTTAACTCTAGCTTAAAAACAGACTTCATGTCAAATGAATGGAGGACTGCAACTAATACTAACAAGCCTGACAAGTCCTATATGTAACACCTTGGAAAGAATTAGTATAGATATGACAAATAATGACATAGAAATCTTCAGACATTGGATCCCACCAGTTTTGATATTGTCAAGGGCAAGTCATGCCTACTCATCCTGGTGGATTTCTTCGAGAAGGCTACTGAGGCAATGAACAAGGGCAAAATAGTGCACACTGTAATCCTTGACCTGGCCAAAGCATTCAACACAATACCCCACTTGGACATCTTAGACAAGCTCACAAAATTAGTTACAAACTCCTATGTCACTAGCTAGATACTCAGCTGGCTCACAGATAGGATCCAAGAAGTCAGGACAGGGGAGTCTACCCTCAAAAGAAGGCTAGTTACTAGTAGAGTTCCTTATGGGTTGGTGCTGGGTTCACTCCTTTTTGGCAATTATTTCTCTGAAGTCAAGGTCAACTTCAAAGGCTGACCACATTTACAAATGAGTGTAAACTAGGTGCAGTCATATAGTGCATTTACCCTCCAAGTACGCCTGGCACAGACTAATAATTGATGCCAGAGTCACAGCCTAAAACTAAATGTTAGAAAATGTATAACAGTATCTTTCAGAAAGGTAGCCATCCCTGGAAATTACTACATTAACAGTATACCCATAAGGGCAGGTCCAGTGGTCAGGAGTTTAGGAACACAAGTATTCAATGACATGGCCTTTGTAGCAAAAAATCCCATAATGTTGCACAATGTATAAGCATGGGTTCAGCATTCAAATCCAAAGATATCAATGTTTCATTGTATTTGGCCCTTGTAACATAAATCGAGTACAATGCCCTCTTCAGTATGTATATGACCAGGCACATGCAACTACTGGAGCATTCGCAGAGGTTCTTCACAAACAGAATACATAACATGCACAGCATATCCTATGTGGATTGCTTCAAAGCCTGTCTTCTTATCCTTTGTATTCTAGTCACTGCTTATTCCTGGCCTACAAAGCATTCTCTGATCCAGCCCCGATGGACTTCTTGCACATCTGCAAAACAAAATGCATCAAAAATACCTGATCTAGAGACCTAAATCTCATCTGTAATATAAATAAGACATGAGAGAGAGACAGGTATGTGTCTTAGAGATTACCCCTTCTCTGCAACAGGCTTCCCATCCATGCGAAGCAGATTTCTTCCCTGCACTTATTTAAGCACAATATGCACCAGCAGATGTGGAATTGTAAATTTACCCCTGGTCTGGCACCTATATTTCTTTTAGAAAAAGAAAGCTGGTAAATGCTCGACCACTCATGTCCAAACTATATATATGCCCAATAAAAAACTATGGTATCAAAACCTGTCCAATACATTTGCAAAACATGGCTAGGCTTAAAATGGTATTCTAGGGTCATTAGACTAGAAATCACCTATGAAAGTTTGTAAACTCTCTACAGCAATAAGATTTTAGTTTCTTGCAAGCATAATTTACTTAAAAAGGTTTAGGTATTTATTATGCCAAACAAAGTCACACTGTTTAGAGTAACAAGACTTATAGTGTGAACCCAGAATAGCAGCTGCAGTTCCACTCTTGGTTAAGCTGGAAGCAGTAGATGCCTTTGAGTGTTTAGGTTCCTGATTAAACACCTTACTTTCTTTTTCAGTACATGCTGACATTTACACAAAAAAGGGATTACCACTCTGTTGGGGTCCTGCTTTAGGGTTTAAAAAATGCTGTACTCTACTGTCCGCTAAACCCACCCCGACAATCTAAAATCTCATTCAACTGCGATGTTGACCCAATCACTCCTCAAAGGATCAACAACATATGAACTTACTCATTCACTCCTATCTGGGGTAAGTACTCTGGTAAGACTGTCACCTCTGCAGGGTTCAGAGATTTTTATGCATTAAAATACTTATCTAGGGTCCCTAAATCCCCAACATATGCAAGCTTCCATAGATGCTAACCACAGTTGCACTGTTATGCTAGCTGTGAGTATCATAGTCTCCCACAACAGACCACAATGTAGCCCTCTTCCTGAGATGGATGAGCTGACATTAGCTGCTTCCCTCCCACCTGAACCGCTAACTGTGCAATGATCACCTAAGGTAAAGGCAAGGCTTTATCCCTGTATGCCACAGAACTGGCCTAAATGTCATACCTCTGAAAATGCCTTATCCTATGCAAGTGTACTCCTGTTACCATCACTCAGTATTCTTCTGTTAGTTAAGTATTCAGAGACTACAGCAGCCAGGTTCATGATTCTTAAATAAGATATGTACATGTATGGTATAATTACCAAAGATGAATGACTATCAGTTTAGCAAAGCTTGTCTTTGGTCATACCGTAAATACTGCCTCAAAAACCTAGAGCATAATCTCAGACATGGAGAGTGTGTACATTACATAACCTCAGACATGGCGAGTGTGTACATTACATAATCTCAGACATGCATAACCTCAGACAACATAATCTCAGACATGGAGAGTGTGCACATTACCTGGCTCTTAGAAATCATTTAATGTAAATACTTGAATGCTTCACTTTACTGCTGCCAACCTGTACGCCCTATACTTATCCCAATGTTCCCCTTTTACAGGGAGGAAGGCGTTTTTTGTTTTTTTTTTTTTGCTTGATGTCGCAATTCATGGAATTCACTGACTGCAAGCATTAGATATTCACAGTATTTTGTCAGCATCAGTTTTTCTGATAAAACAGCTAATGGGGGATGCACAAGCCAGTGTATTTCTTCATGCCAGTCCTAAGCCTGGATAAATGGCGAGGGTTACATCAGGAAGGGCACATGGTGTAAAATTTTTGCCAGATCAGGTATGTGGACAACAATACAGATTTCCATACTAGATAGGTCAAGGCCCAGGTTAACAATGACTGCCACCAGTACTGTTAGCCAACAGGGTGCTGGTGGAATTTGGGCTACTGTTGGCCAAATGACAGGGAGAAGAAGAGGGAGAAGGCATGCCCGGAGGGAGGAGGAGAAGAGGAAGGTTAGGGTATGGAAGTGAGGGTAGGAACTTTGAATGTTGGCAGTATAACTGGAAAAGATTATACACATACACATACATGTATATACACACACACACACACACACACACACACACACACACACACACACACACACACACACACACACACACACACACTGTAGGAGGGCAACTATGCTAAATTTGTAAGGGATGGGAAAGGTAGTAGGATTGCTAAAGGCAGATTTAGGTGGCGTCATCAGTGGGCCAGGTGCAGCATGCCTAATTTTAAATTATATGTACTGGAATCCACTATGGCTGTCATTATATCTAGGGATCCAGTATTCCAGGATAAAGAGTCTTGAGGGAGAGAGCAGGATAATAAAACATTAGAGATGTTTACTCATGTACTTAAAGGCTCACAAGACTCATTTCTGGGTTTTTAAATATATCACTTTGGAACAACTGTAATATTAGAATCCAAAATAGGGTGATGTATTGGAAGTACTGGACTCTGAACTGGATTGGCTAGACAGCATCTTTTTTAAAAAACAAGTAGGAATGGAGGATATGAATTTCAAGACTGGCAAAATTTTAAGAGACATTTTCAGTTACCATAAAGAGCATGGTTTCAGTTTGAACAACTGAAACAAGAGATAAAACAATGGATGATAAGTCTAGGCATGGAGGATTGTATGAAGAGATGAGCCCTCATAATATAGTGAAGATAGAAGGTGGTCCTCTAGTAAAATTAAAAAATTGCTTAGCAAGCATTTTTGTGGTAAAGAAATAGAAATGTGTCTTAGGTGGGAGTTAGTTTGTCACACATATGGGATCATTACATGAGATGGATAAATGGGGAGGGTTGCGTCAGGAAGGGCATCCAGCGTAAAACTTCGCCAAATAATTTCATGTGGACACCAGTAAATATTTCCATACCGGATCAGTCAAGGCCCTGGTTAATAATGACTGCCACCAGTACTGTTAGCCAACAGAGTGCTGGCGGAAATTGGGCTACTGTTGGCTGAAGGAGGAGAAGAGGCAGAAGGCATGGCCAAAGGCAGGAAGAGAGGAGAAAGGCTAGAACTGTGGTAGTGAGGGTCAGAACTTTGAATGTTGGCAGTATGACTTGTATGGGGTGAGAGCTAGCTGATATGATGGACAGAAGGAAGGTTGGTATATTGTGTGTGCAAGAGACCAGATGGAAGGGGAGTAAGGCTAGGTGTAT
This sequence comes from Protopterus annectens, assembly GCF_019279795.1. Classification (NCBI taxonomy): domain Eukaryota; kingdom Metazoa; phylum Chordata; order Ceratodontiformes; family Protopteridae; genus Protopterus; species Protopterus annectens. The sequence continues at coordinate 605,084,247 of NC_056749.1, read as the reverse complement.
CGGAGGTGGGTTCAAATTCTTTTACTATGGTGTGGATGGCAGGAGAAATGGCATAGGAGTTATTCTGAAGGAACAGTATTCTAAGAGTGTTTTGGAGGTGAAAAGAGTGTCAGAGTGATGTTTATGAAGCTGGAAATTGATGGTATAGTGATGAATGTTGTTAGTGCATATGCTCCACAAGTTGGGTGTGCAATGGATGAGAAAGAAAAATTTTTGAGTGAATTGGATGAAGTGGTGACAACTGTACCCAAGGGTGAGAGAGTGGTGATTGGAGCAGATTTCAATGGGCATGTTGATGAAGGGAACAGAGGGGATGAGGAAGTGATGGGTAGGTATGGTGTTAAACAAAGGAATGCAGAATGTCAGATGGTAGCGGATTGTGCGAAAAGGATGGACATGGCTGTGGTGAATACGTATTTTAACAAGAAGGAGGAGCATAGGGTGATATACAACAGTGGAGGAAGATGCACACAGGTGAATTATATCTTATGTAGGAGGGCCAGTATGAAGGAGATTGGAGACTGTAAAGTGGTGACCAGGGAAAGTGTAGTTAGGCAGCATAGGATGGTGGTTTGTAGGATGACATTGGTGATCAAGAAGAGGAAGAGGAGTGTGAGGGCAGCACCAAGGATCAAATGGTGGAAACTGGAAAAGGGTAATTGTGAGGTGGAGTTTAGGGATGAGTTAAGACAGGCACTGTGTGGCAGTGAAGAGTTACCAAATAGCAGGGTAACTACAGCAGAGCTAGTAAGGGAGACTGCTAGAAAGGTTCTTGGTATGACATCTGGATAGAGGAAGGACAACAAGGAGACATGGTGGTGGAATGAGGAAGTACAGGAGAGTATACAGAGAAAGAGGTTGGCAAAGAAGAAGTGGGATTGTCAGAGAGATGAAGAAAGTAGACAGGAGTATAAAGAGATGAGGTGCATGGCAAAGAGAGAGGTGGCAAAGGCTAAGGATAAGGCATATGAATAGTTGTATGAAAGGTTGGACACTAAGGAGGGAGAAAATGACCTGTACCAATTGGCTAGACAGAGGAACCAAGCTAGGAAAGATGTGCAGCAGGTAAAAGGGATAAAGGATAATGAGGGAAACATACAAGCGAGGAGAGTGTGTTGAGGAGATGGAAAGATTACTTTGAGGGGTTGATGAATGAAGAGAATGAGAGGGAGAGAAGGTTGGATGATGTAGGGATAGTGAATCATGAAGTACAATGGATTAGCAAGGAGGAAGTAAGGATAGCTATGAAGAGGATGAAGAATGGAAAGGCTGTTGGCCCAGATGACATACATGTGGAAGCATGGAGGTGTTTAGGTGAAATGGCAGTGGAGTTTTTAACCAGATTGTTTAATGAAATCTTGGAAAGTGAGAGGATGTCTGAGGAATGGAGAAAAAGTGTTTTGGTACCGATTTTTAAGAATAAGGGTGATGTGCAGAGCTGTAGTAACTACAGAGGGATTAAACTGATTAGTCACAGCATGAAGTTATGGGAAAGAGTAGTGGAAGCTAGGTTAAGAAGGTACGTGATGATTAGTGATCAGCAGTATGGTTTCATGCCAGGAAAGAGCACTACAGATGCGATGTTTGCTCTGAGACTGTTGATGGAGAAGTACAGAGAATGTCAGAAGGAGTTGCATTGTGTTTTTGTAGACTTAGAGAAAGCATATGACAGGGTGCCTAGAGAGGAGTTGTGGTATTGTATGAGGAAGTCAGGAGTGTCAGAGATGTATGTGAGAGTGGTACAGGATATGTACGAGGGTAGTGTGACAGTGGTGAGGTCTGCTGTGGGAGTGACAGATGCGTTTAAGGTGGAGGTGGGGTTACATCAAGGATCAGCTTTGAGCCCTTTCTTATTTGCAATAGTGCTGGACAGGTTGACAGACGAGATCAGACAGGAGTCCCTGTGGACTATGATGTTTGCAGATGACATTGTGATCCGTAGTGAGAGTAGGGAACAGGTGTAGCAGACCCTGGAGAGATGGATATATGCTCTAGAGAGAAGAGGAATGAAGGTCAGCAGGACTAAGACAGAATATATATGTGTGAATGAGAGGGAGGATAGAGGAATAGTGAAGATGCAGGGAGTAGAGGTGGTGAAGGTGGATGAGTTTAAATACTTGGGGTCAGTACTTCAGAGTAATGGTGAGTGCAGACGAGAGGTGAAGAAGAGAGTATAGGCAGGATGGAGTGGATGAAGAAGAGTATCAGGAGTGATTTGTGACAGACGAGTACCTGTAAGAGTGAAAGGGAAGGTCTACAATAGGGTAGTGAGACCAGCTATGTTATATAGGTTGGAGACAGTGGCATTGACAAAAAGGCAGTAGTTTGAGCTGGATGTGGCAGAGTTAAAGATGGTAAAATTTGCAATGGGTGTGACGAGGGTGGACAGGATTAGGAATAAGTATATTAGAGGGTCAGCCCAGGTTGGAAAGGTTTGGAGACAAAGCCACAGAGGCTAGATTACATTGGTTTGGACATGTGCTGAGGAGGGATGCTGAGTATATTGGGAAAAAGATACTAAGGATGAAGCTACCAGGTAACAGGAAAAGAGGAAGGCCTAAGATAAGGTTTATGGATGTGGTGAGAGAGGACATGCAGGTGGTTGGTGTGACAGATCAAGATGCAGAGGACAGGAAGAAATGGAAACAGGTGATCCGCTGTGGCAACCCCTGATGGGAACAGCCGAAAGAAGATGATGATGATGACATGAGACGGTTACACAGATGGTTTAGGACCTCAGTGAGTTTTGATAGATCTTCAGTATGTCATGAAGGGAAGTGATGGCAGTGTGGAGAAGTGGCTGTTGAATATACACGTGTTGGAGGTGTGGAAGTATAAAAGTTTACTGGGAAGACTCATGAAGGGAATAGGAGGCCTTCTTTGAGAAAGAGATGCCTTAGACACTGGAAGTTTTTTCTTTGTTTGGATTAAGAGAAGGGAAGGAATGGTGGACGTCTGAGAAAACCACAAATTTATATTTGGGTGGCTGGGTTAGGATTTATATTGCTAAGATTTGGAAAGGTGGAGGGTCACGGAAGAAGAAATAGATAAAATAACATTAGCACTTTTCTAAGGCTTCTAAATACCTGAGAAGGAAGGGCAGGGCTTAGTATAATTGTTAAGGGCTGGTATAAACAGCATATTATAATTTTGGAAGTAATACTAATTTCATTGAGAGAGCGGATTAAATTTTAGATGCAGAATGTGTAAATACTATTGGTATCTCATTGATGGGTCAGTTTTTTGTTGATATAATTATAATGTATTAGTTACACTCAAACTGGGATTTGATGGAATGTTTTTTGGTTTTATATAAGTTTCTGTTCCATATGATAGTTGTAAAAAATGATTGTTCATTAAGATGTTTTGCTTTTATATGACACAAATAGAAATAAAAAGCATTTAAAAATATCTACCTTACACATCACAGAAGACAGTCATAATATGAAGCAATAGCAAAAACAATTGGAAATCATCAATATAGCCATAAACTAGACAAATAGCTCCCAAACAAATCATGCTGCAAAGAAGAAAATCATGGTGGTGAATGAACTAAAGCAAAATATCCACACAGAACAAAAACAGCAAAGAAATGCCTGTACAGCCCTGTTTTACCCCATGTAAATAATGTCAATAGCTCCTTGCCAAAGATTAATCAGCACATAATTACCACAGTCTTTAAGCACTTTGAAAAGAAAGATAATAATTTAGATTACTGCCCAAGACCACACAAACAAAACCATACAAGCATTAGATGTAGAATTCAAATGCATTCTAAAAAACTGAAGAACAGCACAGAAACACTGTCTCCAGCTAGACTACAAATATGGCATAAAAGACATAAATAAGAAAAAAATTTGTAGATCCAGCATAGAATCTCCACATTTTTGGAAACTGCAGTGCCTCCAATTACCTACTGCAAACATTATACTGTAAAATACTAACAAAAAAAAAATGTTTCATTTGCTTTCAACAAATCAACCATTTAACCTAGACAAAGCATAACATCAATTGACTTAAAGACGCAAGTGAGCACCCCGCCTTCCGTTCTTTACTCATTCCATCCAGAGATAATGACTTACAACTGAATAACTGAACCATAGATTGCTATAGAAGTTCGTTAAATCTTTTCCAAAAAGCATAAGACAATTTATAAACCTCTATAGTACTGGTGTCAGGTGAAAAGGCTAGCTGTCCAGTAGATAATGGAACAAATCATCCAAGAGCACAAGTTAAGAATACTTAGTAGCTACACTTTTTTTCTGTATTCCAACTACAAAAAAAGGATGTAGCTAGGGTGAGAAAAAGGGTCAGCCACCCCAGTTACAAGGCATTATGGGGTGCAATTGGGAAAGGATGATTAATCATTAATGCGGAGGAGGAGCGCCTGATCTGTGATATATAACAATAAGTAGTTTGTTTTTTGTTTATTTGTAGTAGTTATTGCTTATACTAGATATTTATAGCAATGTTATTGTATACTGCATACTTGTACTGTATTTCATAGCTATTAGCTCAGTTGTGATAAACATTTCAGTAGTGGTTTCTGCCTAAAATAGTTTCCCACCCTCCCTGCCTATCAGCATTTTGTCTTTATACCTGCTGGCCTTGCAGTTGCTTGCCCCTACTCTAAATTTGATGTTGGACACTCCTCCCAGTCTTGTGTCATTAGCTCAATCTTCCTAATACAGAAAGAACATCTGAGAAGGCCAACCCACTTAGTTACTTTCCGTCTGTTCATCCTTTCTCCCTTTCTAAAAAAAAAAAAAATGCCTGAATTTCCTTGTGTTCTGACTGTGCTTCTCAAACATTTTGGAAATATAGAGTGGTGGTGCTGCGGTAGCATTGTCGCCTCACAGTAAGATGCTGTCCTGTTCGATTCTCAGCTAGAGCGTCTTCTCTGTGGAGGCATGCGTGAATGGTTGTGCATCAGGGCTGGCAACTCGGCAAGTAAAAATCTACTGCCAATCATTAGCAGACTGGAGTGTGTCTGTGTCGCTGTGGCGACCCCTAACTGGGAAAAGCCGAAAGACACAAACAAACAAGAGTATATTTTAGTGCATTTATTAAAACTGTATTTGCCTTAATATTGCTACAACTCAAGTGCTCTAGGTTGCAATGCATCTGAATTTAGTGTGTTTTAGCTGCTTTTCTGTATATATACAGACTTTTCTGTATATATAGACTAGCTACTTATTCTACTGTATTACTGCCTCTTAAATCGTTTTTCAGTTGTGCACTTGCTTCATTAAAAAAGTTTTAAATTGCTAATTTTGTAGTGTTTTAATTGTGTTTACTGTTTAGGGTTACAAACTCAAGTGTGTTAGCCTTTTCTGTGTTTACATTGTTTAGCCTGTTTTAACCAAAAAAAAATACTATCTTGTTTGCTCATTTCCCACCTTTTCTAGCCAGTATAATCCAGATCCCAGGCTTTGCTGGTTTCAGAACTTTATTTTCTGTGCTCAGAGCTATCCAGACCTTGCTGTGGTAGAGGTAATTCCTACTGCTTACCAGTGGGAGTTGTGAGCATTGTACTGCCTGTCTAACACTAAAGGAGTGGTTTTCAGCTCTGAAATTGTAATTTTAGCCATTTTGACTGATTTGTATCCCTTTCAGCTTTCTGGCTTACAAACACAAGTGTTTGCGTATGTTTCACATTGTGCAGCACCGCAGTGCTATGGTTAAACTATTCCAGGTACCAGAAAGTCTGCTCTTCAAATTTTCCCTTAGAACTTGCTGGTTTCTCAATAGTAGCACTAAAATCTGAACCCCTGTGACCAGCACTTGCTCTAGAACCTGCTGGAAAGCACTAGGAAGCCTTAAACTAATACAAGCAATCAACTCTCCTTGTTAATAAGGAGAAATTAATTGTAGGCACTAAGCAGCCTATAATTGCAAAGTACCTTGCAAAGTTAAGGGAAAACAGCTCCTGTACTTTACAAAAAAGCATCTGAACAGGGATGTCCAAGGGACAGCTTTCGGCGATTCCTAATGTCCACCTGGTAAATCTGGGCATACTGGGGCAATGCAGCAACTGCCTCATGTACACAGAGAAGCCTCTCCTCCTACCACCCAACACTACAACCTGTGAGAGATGCACTTACATAGCCAAACTGGAAGCAAAGCCAATATTGTGCTAGACAGTCAAGAGGAGAAGGTTAACACCTGCACTACACCTCAAGCAACACATAGCCCTTCAAAACCCACAGCATCAACATTCACACATAGCAACAATATCCCAATTATGCGGAGGCCCTTAACATTAACCTGCCCAAGCAACAAGGACCTCCGAAGCTGAAATGTAAACAAACACCAATCACAACTAAAGTAACACATAGTGCACAACACCAGTGTGCCACCCAACAACAGCCTCTAAGACAAGACAACGTACCTAACACTTTAGTTATAGGTGACTCTATAGTCAGGCACACTAATGTCCCACTTACCAGGCTGAACAAGGAGAAAATTACAGTCAGGTGCCTGTCGGGTGCCAGGATACGCCACATAAATGCATGCACTCAAGTCACTCTACAACAAGTACAAATATGACTCTGTCATTGTCCATGTTGGAGTGAATGACTTGAGACATACCTCCCTGGACTACATGAAAAGAGACACGGAAGAGCTCTCGGATCATGTGGCCCAGGCAGGTATGACCCTAGCCCTGAGTAGCATCCTGCCTTCACCCAGAATGATACCACAGTATAAGGACAAAATGATTGACTTCAACAATTGGCTAAGCTTCTGGGGTCATTCAAAGGGGATCCAGTATGAGTCTGCCTGGGATGACATGACTGACAAACCATGATGCTTTGCCAGAGATGGTCTGCACCTGTCACCCCTGAGATTCAGGTTACTGGCTAAAGCTCTTGCCACCCCTATAGTGCCTTTTTTAGGCAAGGTTCAAAGGACAAAACCACCACAGTAACAGATACAAGCATGCAAAATCTGAAGGTAATGCTACTCAATGCTAGAAGTCTAAACCTCAAAATGCACTCTCTTGAAGCACACCTAAAAATGGAGAACATTGATATCTGTGCAGTAATTGAGACCTGGTTCAAGGCTCCAGAGAGCACCCCTGCAATACCAGGCTACAACTCTTACCACACTTTTTGGCCACAAAACCAAGACCGAAACACTAAAGGTGGAGGAGTGTCCATATTCACCAAGGATATTCACACCTCCAGGCTATTTGCCCAACACAATTCATCTGAAATTCTCCAGGTGCAACTAACACTAGGTAAGACTGCAATCCAAATTGTAGCTTGCTACAGATCCCCCACAATGCCTGAAGATTCTCACTACACCTTTCTAAATGTACTGCAAAATATTAAGATACAACTAAACACCCTAATACTGTGTGATTTCAACTACCCTGCCATTAACTGGGAAAACTACTCGGGTACCAGCACCTCTTCCCAATGGTTCTTGGAATTCATAAATTCCAATGCCCTGGATCAACAAATCCATTGTCCCACCAGGGGCTCCAATATCCTAGACCTGGTTACTACCAACATGGGAGATGGATGCTCCACACCCCCTCATTGGTCAGGTCTGACCATAAGCAAATCACCCTTGACATCCACATCCCACCCCCCCCAGTAAGGAAACCTCTGGAAAAAACTTCTCCAAAGCCAACTTCATGCTACTCAAGTCAGAAGTGACAAACTTCATGACACCCATGCAGATGAGAGCTGAAAGTTCGATTGCTGAATCATACACTAAGGCACTGTACGAGCACATTCACTTGTGCATGAATCGTGCCATCCCAAATAGAACCAAAATACTCTCCTCCAAAAAAAAGGAAGCCAATCTGGTGATCCCCTGCCATAAACAAACTATACAACAGAAGGAAGAAACTGTTGCAGAAAAGAGGAAAATCCCAGGATGCAAAAAAAAACCCTTACCAGCCTCAGTAAGAAGTTGAGATCCCTCATAAAATCATCCAAAGCTAGTTACAAAAATAAAATTGCCAAAGATTCCAAAGACAACCACAAGGCATTCTATAGTTGTGTCAAGACTCTAAATGGCAATGCTCAGATATGCTCTGAGCTACAACAGAATGGCAATAAATATACTGATCCCAAGGATATTGCCAATATCCTGGCAGGTCAATTTAGTGTCAACTTCACCCTCCTCTCACCCCCTAAAGGGCCTATCTCAAAACCAAAAGATTGCCATATTCTGGTAATCACAGCCACACAGGTAGAAACTGCACTCTCCAAAGCTAAGAATACAGCATCCATGGGACCAGATGACATCCTGGGCTGTGTACGGCATGAACTACAAAATGAACAGGCAACTCAACTAAGTGTCATGTTTAATCATAGCCTCACCTCAGGTTTTGTGCCCACTGAGTGGCGCACATCTACAGTTATCCCACTCCACAAGGGGGGATCCACCTTGGATCCTGGGAACTACCCATCAGTCTGATGAGCCTGATCTGCAAGGGAATGGAATGCATCATCATGGAACTTATAAACAAAGACATTGGCAATCTTCAAACACTGGACCCCACCCAGTTCGAGTTCATGAAGGGCCGATCTTGTCTCCTGAACCTGGTTGACTTCTTCGAATCAGTCTCCAGAGCTGTGGACGAGGGTAAGGCGGTCCACACAGTCTATCCAGACCCCGCCAAGACCATCCATACCATCCCCCACTCTGGAATCATAGATAAACTTACTAAGCTGGGCATAAATCCCTACATCACTCGATGGGTTGCTAACTGGCTTACTGACAGAACCCAGACTGTAAAAGTAGCCAACTCCAAATCCAGCTCCAGACAAGTGACAAGTGGAGTTCCTCATGGTTCAAGTCCTGGGATCGCTCTTGTTTGGCATCTACTTCTCTGAAGTACAAGCCAACACTAAGGGACTCTGGCTAGCAAAGTTCGCAGATGACTGCAAACTGGGAGCCATTATTGAATCCCCAAATGATGTGGACATTCTACAAAAGGGCCTTACAGAAACAGATGCTTGGTGCCAGAGCCATGAGTTCAAGCTCAATGCCAAGAAATGTACAGTTATCCCCTTTGGGAAAAAACATGTACTCATGAATTGCCACATAGATGGCAGTACACTAAACACCGAAAGTGTGATAAGGGACTTAGGAACACAGGTGGACAGTGGTCTCACCTTCGATAACCACATTGCCACAACAGTCAATAAATCTTTCTATGTAGCACACCTCATCACTAAGGGCTTTTCATCCAGAAAAAAGGAGGTCATTGTCCCACTGTACTCATCCCTCATTAGATCCATTATAGAATACAACTCCCCATTTGGTATGTACCTCACAAGACATTTGCAACAGCTGGAAAGGCCACAGAAATACCTCACTAAAAGAATCACAGGCCTAAAGCAGATGCCCTATGCTGACCATCTAAGAAAAAGTCCAGCTATACTCTGTGGCATATCGTCTACTCAGAGGTGATCTCTGCTTAACATATAAGGTCATGTCAAACCCTGAGCTGTTGGACAGGCTCCACTTAAAGAAATCCCAATCCCTCAGAGCCACACACTCCAGGGATCTAAACCTTGTCATCACAATGAACAAAACATGCTGGAGGGATAGGTCCCTGACCCAGAGACTCCCCATAGTCTGGAATAGACTGCCCATAAATGTAATTCCAAAAATGAACTCAGGTCTTTCCTGGTAAGAAAGTAAATAAATAAATGTTGCACTGATAGAAGAGAAATTCTGCATCTCACAAGCAAGGTGAGTGAGATAGAACAGTAGCTTTAATAGTGCTCTAACAGGACCAGAACAAATGACCTTATAAGCAGTAGGACTAACACTGCATTGCCAGATTAGAGGATATGGCCATTACAAGGTAACAATAATGCTGGATTAACAGAACAGACACTATGGGATCTTATAAGCAGTAACTTTAGTATCACACTGACAGATGATGCTGCATGGGAGCAGAATTTAGTACTGCATTGAAAGGACAAGGCCTTTTACATTATAAGCTACAACATTAAACTGGCACTGACAGGCCAGAAATTGTGGACATTATAAACAACAGCAGTATTTCTACAATGTCAAGTCAAAGATGCTGGACATTATACTGTTGGACTGACTGTAGAATTGCTGTGTGCATGTATATAGGTTCATAGGTTCATACTAGGTCATCTGCCCTAGGGCATTTATAAGCCTAGCCAGAATGTGTGTGGCTTCTGCCACCCCCCTGGAATGATAATACCGTGCCCATTTAGGGTTTAGTTTACTGTGCCTCTGTCTAGAAGTGACACAGAGATGACCCGATCTCCCATACACTCGTCAAGATTTCTCTTGAAAAGAGTCAGTAAGGGGCTCTGCCTAACATGGACTGGGATTCTGTTCCAGAGTGTAGGGAGCCTCTGGGTTATGAATCTGTCCCTCCAGCATGTCCTATTTATTTCTGTGTTGAGGTTCAAGTCTCTCGCTCTGGTGGATTTGGATTTTTTTAGGTGGAGCATGTCCATTAATTCCGGATTGGACATGGCCTTGTACATCAGACATAGATCTCCTCTGAGTAGGCGGTATGCGACTGAATACAGTTGGAGTTTCTTCAATCTGGCAGCATATGACATATGTTTGAGACCCTTTATCCTCTTGGTGAGGTACTTCTGGGGTCTTTCTAACTGCTGCAGGTGCCGGGTAAGGTACATACCTAATGGGGCATTGCACTCAATCATGGGTCTGATAAGGGAAGAGTATAGAGGCACAATGACCTTTCTTGATCTAGATGTGAATCCTTTCATGATAAGGTGGGCAATATAGAAGGTCTTCCTAACCACCTTGGCAATGTGGGTGTCAAATGAGAGGTCACTGTCAACTTGGGTCCCTAGGTCCCTGATTATATCTTCCGTAATTAATGGATTACCACCTATGTGGTAATTTGTGGGTACTTTGTTTTTCCAAAAGGGTATAACAATACATTTTTTGGTGTTCAGTTTAAGGCCATGGCTCTGGCACCAGTTATCCATTTCTGTGAGGCCTTTCTGAAGGATGCTAGTGTCCGCTGGAGTATCGATTATGGCGCCCAGCTTGCAGTCATCTGCAAACTTTGTCAGCCACAATCCTCCTATGTTTGCTTGTACTCCTGAGAAATAAATGCCAAACAAGAGGGGTCCCAGGACCGAGCCCTGTGGGACACCACTTGTGACTGGCTTAGAGTCTGACATGTCTCCAGCAATTCTGACCTTGTGGATTCTGTCCTTTAGCCAGTTTGCAACCCATCTTATGACATATGGGTTTACATTTAAGCTGGTGAGCTTGTCTATGATGCCCGAGTGGGGTATTGTGTCGAAGGCTTTTGCAAGGTCAAGGTAGGCTGTGTGAACTGCCTTACCCTCATCAATAGCCTTAGTGACCGTTTCAAAAAAGTCGACCAGGTTCAAAAGGCAGGATCTGCCCTTAACAAAGCCGAATTGGGTAGGATCAAGTGTCTGTAGGTCACAAATGTCTTTGTTTATGAGTCCCATAATGATCCTCTCCATAGCTTTGCAGACCAGGCTCATCAAGCTTATGGGGCGGTAATTTCCAGGGTCCATAGAAGTACCTCCTTTGTGGAGTGGAACCACTGTTGCACGCCATTCTTTGGCATTATCCTGTAGTAAGGCTAAGATTAAACAGCAGCCTTATGTGCGAGTTTAGTTCCTCTTGGAGTTCATGTAGTACGCAACCTGGGACACCGTCTGGTCCCATTGATGCTGTGTTTTTAGTTTTGCTCACCTGGACATCTGTGATGTCAGGGAGGCTACATTCAGCTGGGATAGATATTTCTCCTTTTTGCACTGAACCTGTCTGCCAGTATGTTGGCAATATCTGTGGGTTCAGTGCATTTTTTTTGTCATTTTGAACTAACTCTGAGCATATTTGGGAGTTTTCACCCAGGTTTCTAACATAACTAAAGAAGGCCTGTGATTATCTTTAGTGTCTTTTGCGATTTTTCTATCAAAGTTGGCCTTGGATGATTTTATGAGTGATCGTAGCTTTTTGCTAGTACTGATCAGAGATGCCTTCCCTTTTTGAGATTTTGCTCTGTCCTGTAGTAGCTTCCTCCTCCTGTTGTAAAGTTTGTTTATGGCTGGGGTCCACCAGACAGGATGCCTGCCTTTGGGGGAAAGGGTCTTGGTTTTATTTGGGATTGCATGATCCATGCATTCTTGAAAGTGTCCGTAGAAGGCGTTTATAAAGGATTCAGCGGTGTGGGCTGTGGTTTCCACTGGCCCAGGGGCCTTGAAGGACACTACTTCATTCTTAAGAAGTGTGAAGTCAGCTTTTGAGAAGTTCCTCACTGTGGTCTTTTGTGCTGGGGGTGGGGCCGGATATGGATTTCCAGTGAGATTAGTTTATGGTCTGATCTCACCAGTGAGGGGTATACTTCCGGTGTGGAGCATTCTGTCCCCATGTTTGTGATGATCAGATCTAGTATATTATCTCCTCTTGTGGGAGTGGTGACTAGTTGTTCCATCGCATTTGAGTTTATGAATTCTAGGAACCTTTGGGCTAGGGTGTTAGGGCTTGAGTAATGCTCCCAGTCTATGTTTGGGTAGTTGAAGCCTCCCAATATGATGGTATTTGGAGAGACATTCATACTCCCCAGTGTCTTCAGGAAGGCTGAGTGGGGTTCCTGAGTTTGAGAGGGTGGTCTGTAGCATGCTACAAACTGAAGGCCAGTTTTGCCTATGGTTAGTTGCACATGGATGGTCTCCGATGCTTCGTGCGTTGCCACTATCCTGGAGGTGTGGGTGTCTTTGATGAATATGGAAACTCCTCCTCCTTTTGTGGTTCGGTCCAAGTTTTGGGGCTGAAAAGCATGATATGAGTTATAACCTGGTAGTGCTGGGGTGCTCTCAGGAGCCTTGAACCAGGTTTCAGTCACTGCACAGACATCAATGCTTTCAATACTGAGGAGGGCTTTGAAAGCCTGCATCTTGAGGTTTAGACTTCTGGCGTTGAGCAGCATTACCCTTAGTTTTTTTTCACTTGTGTTTTCTAGGGAGGTGGGATTGTTTTTTGAGCCTTGCCTAAAAAAGGCACTATGGGGGTGGCAAGAGCCTTTGCCAATATCCGGAAGCCTAGGGGTGACAGGTGCAAGCCGTCCCTTGTGAAGCAGCATGGCTTGTCAAGCATGTCATCCCAAGCAGACAGACATTGGATCCCCCTAGAATGACACCAGTAATTGAGCCAATTCTTAAAGCTGATCATTTTGTCTTTGTATTGTGGCATCATTCTTGGTGAGGGTAAAATGCTGCTCAGGGTCAGGGTCATACCAGCCTGGGCTACATAATCAGAGAGCTCCTCTATGTCTCTTTTCATGTAGTCCAGGGAAGTACGTCTCAGGTTATTCATGCCGGCATGGACAATGACTGAGTCATATTTGTACTTGCTTTGGAGTGACCTGAGTGCTTGTGTTATGTGGCGGATTCTAGCACCCAACAGGCAGCTTACTGTAACCTTTTCGTTGTTCAGTCTGGTGAGTGGGACATCAGTGTGTCTGACTATAGTGTCACCTATTACAAGTGTATCAGGCATGTTGTTTGGCCTTAAGGGCTGTGACTATTTGGCACACTGACTTTGAGAAATATGTGTTGCATGTGCTATGTTTTGAGGTAGTGGTTTCTTGGATGTCTGCTTTGGAGGCCTCTGTTGTTTTGGTAGATTTTTAATTAGAGCCTCTGAGTATGTCTTTGTGGGTTTATGTGTTTGGTTTGCAGTTGTGTTTGGTCTATGTGAGACTGGGTTTGTGGTGTGTGTGGTTACCTTCTCCTCCTGGCTGGTCTTGCCAGTACTGAGTCGAGAGCTCAGCCTCCAGTTTGGCTATATAGTTGCATCTCTCGCATATATTTGTATTTGTTGGGAGGAGGAGAGGGTTGTTTGTGTACATGAGGCAGTTATAACATTGCCTCAAGATTCCCAGATTCACCAGCTTGAACTGGAGAGGACGCCAGTAATTGACCTCTCAACATGCTAGAATAGTGTAAGGGATTGCTGAGTACTGAGTCAGAAAAGACCTAAAGGGAAATGGGTACTCAAGGGGATTGTAGGTGGATGTAGTGCTTCCTTTTGTTCAAGAGTGCTTTACCTGTGTAAAAATGCTTTAGGAGCAAGTGCTGAGCTTTTTAGATAGAGAATAGACTGATTTTATTGAAGGTAGAGCAGTTTTAAGGGAAAAACTGAAGAGCAGACTTGGCGGAGCCAGAAATAGTTTAAACATGTTTAACCGGTGCTGCGATATATATGTGTCGCAAAAAAGCCCATAAACGCAGATTTTTATACAGGGAACTTCAAAAGAGCTAGAAATGGTCCAAAACGACCAATTATTACTAGATCTAGTGCTGAGGTCACTCCTTCAGGGACAGATAGGCTGCTCAAGGCTCCCCACTCCCACTGGTGAGCAAAGAAACTTCCTTCTATCCAAGTAAGGCAATGGGCAACACAGGAACTATTCCCAAAGACCAGAATACAGCACAGCCTGTATACTGGACTATTCTAGTCAAGGAAAGGCGGGAAAACAAGGATATATATATTTTTTTTTGTAAGAAAACTACAGAAAAATGAAGGGAAACAGCAGTATATTAAATGCACAGGCTAGCGCACTTGAGTGGGCAGCCTCAACAATAAAATTAAACAAACAAAACTTTAACTTAAGTGCAGGTAATAAAAATGCTCAATACAGATAAAATAGCAGTTTAAACTTCATTTACAGCAAGAAAAGAAGGTCGCACAGGTAGAAACAGCAAAAAATGTACTTAAATCTGGAAAGTAGTCGCTTTTTCAATTCTCTGCTGCTAGCTCCACTCTGCAGGACCACGAGGAGCTGTTGCTGAGTAGTATAGTGCTCAGAGGTGGATTTTTATACAGGGAACTTCAAAAGAGATAGAAATGGTCCAAAACGACCAATTACTACTAGATCTTGTGCTGAGGTCACTCCTTCAGGGACAGATAGGCTGCTCAAGGCTCCCCACTCCCACTGGTGAGCAAAGAAACTTCCTTCTATCCAAGTAAGGCAATGGGCAACACAGGAACTATCCCAAAGACCAGAATACAGCAAAGCCTGTATACTGGACTATTCTAGTCAAGGAAAGGTGGGAAAACAAGGATATATATATATTTTTTGTAAGAAAACTACAGAAAAATGCAGGGAAACAGCAGTATATTAAATGCACAGGCTAGCGCACTTGAGTGGGCAGCCTCAACAGTAAAATTAAACAAACAAAACTTTAACTTAAGTGCTACTTATACTATCAGAATACCAACAACTCTGAACAATATGTGAAATGCCTCAGTGTTTGTTATGGTGATAGGAGGACAAATCCAGGTATAATGATGGTGAGCTTTACTAACGCAGGTACAGATGAGAGACTCAGATTTAAAAATGGTAGTCTTCTGCTGTAAACTCATGTTTCTGCACTTCTCTTGAAGTAAAGACTATCAGCTAAGGATCGCCAGGAAATGATACGCAATGTGGCCATAACAAATTGTCAGGTATATGCATTATAATTTCTGTGACTAAGATTATGCTTGGCATTGGTTGAGTCTGTTACAGAAACAGGTAATGATTCTGATTTCTTTTGCAGGCCACATCCACAAACTGTAAACACTGTAACAGTAGTTAAGGCAGTGCACTGCAAATGTGGAAGCTTCAGTTAGTGTCCCACACTTATAGCATTGATACACGCTTTGCAATCTCAAGCATTTGAATAAAGTTCATATTTCAACTTGGAGTGACTCTCTAAATAAAACACTTCCTAACACTTCTCTTACACAGGAAAAGTAGATCTGAACACTGACACAACAAGGCGCTGCACAAACAATGCAACACCGCAATGCTACAAACAGCAGCACAGCTTTCACAGTGGTAGAGCAATGGCTTCCTTTAACTATTGTTTCATTTCTAAGAAATGCAATAAAAAAATATGCCGGGATAGTTCTTTATAAAAAAGGATGCTCACCTTGCTAAATTCTGTGTGTTTTTCTCTGCCTCTGATGGATCACTGGTTGGTCTTCTGTCATCATTAACAAGACTAATCCATTCTTTGAATACAAAGGTAAAGACACAATCACTTCAGGTTATTACACAAAGACTAAACCATTCTGTGAATACAAAGGTAAAGACACAATCACTTCAGGTTATTACACAAAGACTAAACCATTCTGTGAATGCAAGGTACATGCACTGTTAATTCGAACTATTAAACAATGTTGCATGAATCTATTAGTCTATTACCATCAGCATATCTGCCTTTGCATACATCCATGAAGATATATGATAAAGAATATTCTGAAAATAAAGACAAGATCTTGAACATTATATCAGACGATCAACTGACCTTATTCTGAACAAATTTCATATACGTGGTAGCAGGGCTGTTTTACAGTTGGTATGGAAGGTAGTTCAAAGACATGGTGGTAGTAATGCATTGCTAGCCCCTTCTAGAAAGAAGATGGTATGCAGGACAAGGCAATGGTACATAGCTACTGTACTTATTGACAGTATCAAGGACCTCATGAAAATGTCATATTAATTATTCTTTTCTAAAGGCATTACCAAGGAAATCATGGCAGTATTGGCCACAGGTCCCACCATGAAGACTAAACATAGATTAGGTGTAGTGGTCACATCATAATCCTGAGGACAATGCCTGGACAGTAACCTACCTACGGCAGCAGTGCTGGATTGCCACCTTGTCTAAGGAGTTTAATAAATATGAACTTGTAGTTCTGCGTTACTGGTTTTAGTCTACAAACAGTACATAAGAAAAAGTAGAAGTGCTGGCTTAAAATTCCAGTACTGTGAACATACAGATATGGTGTTATTTGGCAACTGGCCTTATCTCTTGCTAAGTACAGTAACGAAAATGTTAACCATTTGAAATCTCAGGACCTGCTACTGCAGGCCCAAAACATGGAGACTGAATGGCCAAAAGAATGGACTTGCCTTTATTAAGTCCGAGATGGCCATTTCTTGAGATATTTCCTTTTCTCCAAGCTATGGTAATCTTGTAGTGGGTATATATAAGTATAGGGGGAACTTGCCCCTCACTTGGCGGGTTGTGAGGTCTTGCCCCCTGCAAAAAAGAAGTTTAAAGGAGGACAGCAATGTTCGATCTTTGCCCTTCTCCAGGATTTTCTGTCTTTTTTTTCAGCTTGTCAGCACTCGGCATTTCCAGTTCCAACATTTTAATAAGGAGTCAGCTAAAATAGATAATACAGTTGAAGAAACAGCCATAATCTCAGGACAATGCATATATATGTTGGTAATGTTGGTTTACTTACCCCATTCTTTGAAAAATAACTAACATTCCAGAATAGAGTTGGGTTACTGATCCTGTGCTGTGAACATTACTTGACTGAGAGTGCAATTGCTGAGCTACTTACCCTGTCATGAGGACAAAACCTAAGATACAGTGGTAAGTGTAAGGCTGCAAGTTACATTACATTGAGTGTGACACTGTATAAGTAGTCTTATCCTGAGGACAGTACTCAAGGCTTCATGATAGGTTTAGATTACAGGCCTATCCTGAGGACAGTACATGCATATACTGTCATTACTGGTTATGGGATCCAATTTGAGAATGGTGCTTAAGACACACTGGTAGTGTTGGGATGTATCTCCCTGTCTGATAACAGCACGTGGGCATGAATGTTGACTTACTAGTCACATATCAGGGTCATTGTATAGAGCATGGTGGTAGTACATGCTTAATTATTCCATTATGAGGCTAGTTCAGGAACAATGCTGTGTGACTTAATACATCCTAAAGATCTGATATTTGCTTGTCTGACCTATAATGACTATAGTACATGAAGATGGTGATAACTGACTTACCTCATACTGAAGGCAGTACAAGGTTTGGAGATAGGGCTGAGTTACTAACCTAGTTTTGCCAGTAGTGCATGGACATCATTTTAGCACTACGGAACTGTGATCATCTTGAGGATGGTATATATGAAATGGTGAGACTGATGGGTTAGTGACCATAGCCTGAAGACAGAATACAAACAATGCTAAAAATGATTAGTCACTGTAAGTATTCCAGTGTGAAGAAATATATAATATCAAAGGACCATAGGATCATAGGAGATTACTAGGCTATGACCCGGAGGTCATGTTAAGCCTAGCCATTTCAACCCAATGTAATACCGTAGAGGTACTAGTCAATACCCAAGATTGCATTTAGTGATGACTGCCCATGTCCAGGAGAGCTGTGGGCACTATCCCTGGTAAGAATTTACGGTGCCGTATCCACTCATCCAGGTTCATCTTAAACAGTGTCATAGATGTGCTCTGTTTCACATGAATTGGTAGTCTGTTCCAAAGACATGGCAGTCGCTGGGAGATAAATATGTCCCTCCAGAATGTCCTATTTAAGTCACAGACCATATTTAAGTCTCTGGAATGGGTAGCCCTTGACCCATTTGATTTACAGATATGCAGTAAGCTCATTAGATTTGGGTCTTGGGTTGCCTTGTAGGCCAGGCATAAGTCTCCCCTAAGAAGTCTATACAATATGGAGTATAGTGGCAGGGAGTTCATGTAAGACACATTCTGGAGGCCCTTGATATTCTTTGTTAGGAACCTCTGACATCTCTCTATTTGCTGCAGATGATTAGTATGGTACATACTGAATGGGGCGTTATAGTGAATTATGGGCTGGGTTGAATAAGTGCTGTGTATAGGGGGGTTTATAACTTCTTTTGCTCCTAAGGTGATGCCTTTACTAACCAAGTGAGCTACATGTAAAGCTTTCCTTACAATAGTAGACACATGTTGGTTGAAGTTAAGGTCACAGTCAACCTGTGATCCCAGGTCCCTTACCACTTCATGGATACTTTGGCTATTGTTACTGATTTGATAGTGTGAAGAGACATTGTTTGTACTGAAGGGAATGATGATGCATTTCTTTGCATTCAGTTTGAGACCATGACTAATACACCATTCAGTGGTCTGTGTGAGACCCTCCTGGGATATACTGGCATCATTTGGGGATTCAATGATTGCACCTGGTTTGCAATCATCTGCAAATATGGTTAGCCACAACCCTTTAGTTTTAACCTGAACTTCTGAGAAGTATATACCAAACAGTAGGAGGCCTAACACTGACCCCTGTGGCACCCCGCTGGTAACAGGTCTGCTGGCTGATGTGGAGTCACCCACTTTGATAGTCTGTGGCAGGTTTGTGAGCCAGTTGACAACCCATCTTACAACAAAGGGTTTTAGATTCAGTTTGCTAAGTTTATCAGTAATGCCTGAATGTGGGATTGTGTCAAAAGCCTTTGCTAAGTCACGGTATGCTGTGTGCACAGATTTGCCCTCATCAATGGCCTTGATCACACTTTCAAAGAAATCCACCAGATTTAACAGGCAGGATCTGCCTTTCATGAAGCCGAATTGGGTAGGATCCCGGGTTTGGATGTCACCTATGTCTTTATTTAAGAGGTCCATAATGATGCATTCCATGGCCTTATAGATGAGGCTGGTCAGGCTTATGAGTCTGTAATTCCCCAGGTCTGTCGCTAGGCCACCTTTGTGGAGGGGAATAACTGTAACTGTTCTCCAGTCTGCAGGAACAAAGCCTGTGGTTAGGCTATGATTGAAAAGGGTACATAGTGGTGATGCTAGTTCAGGTTTTAGCCTGTTTAGAAGACAGCCTGATGCCATCTGGTCCCATAGAGGCCGTGTTCTTTGCCTTGGACAGGGTTTTGAGGACCTGCTCCTCAGATATGTAAGGTGAGGGCGGGGGGTTGGGGGGGGGTTTGTTGTAAGTTAAGAGGGGATAAGGGAGTGAAATTTTCACAAAACTGTCCACTGTTCACTATCTCTGTGGGGTCAGTGTGTGTGATACCGTTGGCCACCAGTTCTGCACATGCTTGGGTCCTACCCTTTAGGTTATGTATATAGCTGTAAAAGGCCTTATGGTTATCCATGGCAGTACTTGCTAGGTTTCTCTCAAAGGAGCTCTTGGAGGATTTGTTGATACTGGAAGTCCACCATGGCAGCTTGATTTTACTTGGGGCTCTGGTACAGTTGAGTTTATATACTCATGCAAGTGATTGTTTAGGGCTTTAGTGTAAGCTTCATTGTAGTTACCTCTTTCAGCTTGGGGAGAGACTTGGAATACATTTACATCTTCACCTAGTAGGGTATAGTTTGCCTTGGTGAAGGTTTTTTGTCTGATTTCACCCTTTGTGAGTTCTGATGTTAGAGTCAGTTTGAAGGTGACTGATTTGTGGTAAGTTTTAACTAATGAGGGTCCAACAGTTACAGCAGTGCACCTGTCTGGCATATTGGTAAGGACCAGATCTAGAATGTTTGTTCTTCTTGTCTGAATATGGGCAATTTGCTTCAGGGCATTTCAATTCACAAAGTCAAGGAACTGTTGTGCTAGCGAGCTTGGGCTAGAGTAGGTTTCCCAGTTAATGGTGGGATAATTGAAATCCCCCATAACCAGTGTGTTTAGTAAAATTTGGATTGCCTTTGGTTTGGTTAAGTTTGCTACATGGATGTCATGACCCATAGAAGGGGATCTATAACTGGCTAGGACTTGAACATGTGTCTTACCCTCTGTAACCTGAACCTGGAGTAACTTCATGGAGTTGTCCAGTGTAACTAGGTATGAGGTGAATTTATCCCTAATAGACAGTAGATTGAAACACCACCTCCTTTGGTTTTTCACACATTCATTTTACGGTCTAAAGTTGTGGAAGGCATTTTAGCCTTGCAGGGCCTGGTACTGTCTGAGGCCTTAAACCAGGTTTCTGTGACTGCACTGACAGCTACATCTTCTAATGATAGAAATGCTTCCAGGGAGCGCAGTGTTTGGGTTAAGCTCCTAGCATTTAGCAGCATGACCATTATTTTCTTTTGATTGGTTAATTTCACGTTGGTAATGTTGTTTTTGAGACCTTGCCAAAAAAAGCGGTATGGGGGAGGCAAGAGCCTTTGCCAGCAGCTGAAAGCCTAGGAGTGCCAGGTGCAGACCGTCTCTGGCAAAGTAGCTAGGTTTGTCGACCTTGGCTTCCTAGGCAGATAGGAATTGGATCCCCTTGGAATGACACCAAAAACTAAGTCAATTATTGAAATCAATCATTTTTGTTTATACTGTGGCATCATTCTAAGTGAGGGTAGTATGCTGCTCAAGACTAGGGACATACCTGCCTGGGACACATACTCAGAGAGCTTGACCATGTCTCTCTTCATATAGTCCAGTGAGGTATGTCTCAGGTCATTCACACCAACATGAACTATAACAGAGTCATGACAGTACTTGTTGTTGAGAGGCCTGAATGCATGTGTGATTTGGCAAATCCTGGCACCGGACAGGCAACTGACCGTAACTTTCTCCTTGTCCACCCTACTGAGTGGGACATCCATGCATCTCACTATTGAGTCTCCAATGACAAGAAAACTTTATTTTTGAGTGTTATGCCTTACAGGCTTGGAGGGTGAGACACTGGTGTTGCTATGTGTCATGGGTGCCGTGGAGACTGTGTTAGCTGTAGCAGACTTGTGTTTTGGAGGTCTCTGGGGTTTCACTAAGTTTTTTGAGAGAACCTCCGTGTATGTGGATTTACATGTTTGATGTGTACTGTGTATATGAGTAGTGGTATGTGTATCAGTAGTAGTAGTATGAGCATATGTAGTGGTGGGTGAGTTGAAAACCTTCTCTGTGTTACTGTTTTGAGTGAGAGAGAGCATGGATTCCAGATTCTTGGTGTAAATTCATCTCTCACACTCTGGACTAGACTGTGTTATTAGGAGAGAGTTCTCTGTGCCATGAGACAATTGCTACGCTGCCTCAAGAGTCCCAAGTCAGCAAGGTTGGCAGGAGAAACAAGGGTAGTCCAACTGTCCATAATGCTAGGTTAAAGACTGTTGTCACTATGGGTGGCTTTTTGAAATGATCATGGAGGACCTCAGAGAATGTATATTTCTGCCTGGGGGTTAAGGGAAAATTTGTTGAATTTAACTGACCAGTTTTGGAGCACAATTGCATGGTAGTGGACAGTGCTGTGTGATGCACAAACAACCAGAAACCTGCTTAGATGCAGGGCCTAAATACCAGAAACTAAAACTTGAAAAAAAAAACTCTAAAACAAAATTCAGAAGGAACGATGAGGATGCTTATTCCAAGCCCTAGACAGGCCTGCCTTTACCAGTCAGGTGCCAATCAAACACAGTTCTGTCACAAAAGTACAGATAGGCCATAGGCCCTTCCAATCCATCCTTTAGCAATCATTACTTCCCTTGTAAATATCATAGTGACACCCTCCCCAAAAGTTGATCCTGTAGTTAGGGATTTAGGAACCTATGTCAACAAAAAACTATCGTTTGACCACCACTTATACACTAATGTAAGGAAGTCCTTTGTTATTACATAGCTTACAGTTAAAAGTATGGCATCCAGATCCAGGGATGGAAACATTCCAATGTACTCGACTCTCTTTAAGCCAATTTATATTATACCCCATTTGGTATGTACCTGCCCAAACACTTGTCACAACTGGAATGAACACAAATCCTGCTCACTAAAAAAATCAAGGGCCTAAACCATAAAACCTGTGCAGACCATTTCAAGGTTTTGTCCTGCTTCTTAGTATCATACTAATGGAGATGTTTTGTAATGAATCTGTCTCTCTATCATGTTTTAATTATTTGTTGGTGAAGATTTAGGTTTCTGGTTCTGTTGCTAGTGGAAATATTTGACTGCAGAGATCTAGGATAGCAAAGTCCCTAATGACATGATAAGCAAGGCATAGTTTTACCCCCTCAAAAACCTATAGGACAATGAATAAAGGTATTGTGCTCCTAGACTCTCTTGCAGATCAGGGTATTTAAGCCTGTGATTGTCTGATTTAGAAATCATTAGGGTTTTTCAGTTTGTTTCATATTTATAGTGAGGTACACCCCGAAGGGGGTGGGGGTTGTACTCAATAGCTGGTTTAATCAATGTTGAATATAAGGGAACAATGACCCCTATAGATTTGGATGATATTGCCCTTAGCCAAGTATAAGGCTTTTCTGATTACTGTTGTCACATGAAGACCAAAGGAGAAGGAATCATCAACCCATGTTCCAAGGTCCCTGACTACATTTTAATTTTGTAGCATGATATTTTCTATATTGTATGATGAGGGGAGGGGTTATCTATCAAATGCGAAGATACTGTAGTTTTTAATGTTTAATTTGAGCCCATTTTTAGTATACCAGATATTTATAAGGGTGACTTTTTGCTGAAAGGTTTGGGAATCAGATGCAGAATTGACGGTAATTACCAGTTTGCAATTGTTTACAAAATTAGTTAGCCAGAAGTCCTGGTCACCTTTATGAAGAGTGGAAAAGTAATTTCCAAAAAGGAGGGTTCCCAAAACTGCGCCTGGAGGGACATACCACTGGTTACATTCATTTTTTCTGATGAGGCATCTATGACTCACCTTGTGTGGGTTCTGTGTTTTAGCTAGTTTGCTGCCCATCTTAAACAGCATGACTACTGCCAATAACTTGTGCAATCCTTTTCAAGTTAACCAGATTCATTAGGCAGGATCTTTCCTAGAGAAAGCTAAACTCCTCAAGATCAAGTCTAATAAGATTTTTGATGTCATAGTTCATGAGCTCTTCTATAATGTTTCATGGCTTTGTAGGTGACACTATTTAGGCTGACAGATCTAGAATTCATTGCGTCAGTGGTAGGACCACCCTTATGGAAGTAAATCACCACTAGTATGCCAAACTGCAGAGACAACATCTGCAGCTAAGTTTAGGTTAAACACTTTGATGAGTGGTTCTTCGAGGACATGCTTAGCACATTAATTATACAGCCATGAATGATAATAGAAGTAAGGAATTCTGAGATTTATGGACTTAAAAAGATGTTCCAGTTATACAGTTATTGAATTTAAAAGTTTTTTTCAAAGTCTTTTCTGTTTGAATGACAGGTACTATTTTGAATAAGATCAGAGCATTGTTGGATGTTGTTTTTTAATTTCATAATATAACAAAAGAAGGGTTTATAATTGTCCTTAGCTTCTGAAGATAACACAAGTGCATGAGTTGCTTGAGTAAACTTAAAAAGTGTTTTTCAAGTTTTTTGCAATATTTTCATAGGTTCATAGATACTACTAGGCTAACTGCCATTGTGGGCCATTTTAAGCTTAGCCAAGTAACCTATGCAAGAATCAAACCTTGCACCTTCTATCTGTAAGGAAAATATCCAAAGCATTATACCAACTTCCCTCTTAATATTATCTTCTTTGATAATAGGTACTTGGATTTGTATAGCTTAAGATGTTTTGTTTTATTTTGTTGTAGCGTTTATAGATGGTGGCACCCCATGATGGCTTATTTTTCATTATATTATCTATGATAGTAGCTGCCAGCTCAGTGCATTATCTCAATAGGTATAGAAGCCCTTTGTAAAGCTACCTTACATCAGTGTAAAAGTCAATGCTGTCATATAGAAAAACATGAGGTCAGCAATGAAGAGATTTTAGCATTTTGAAATTCAGAATGCTGAGATATAATTGTATATTGTATATATAGTGGTGTCAATTGTCATTATTGTGTTTGTTAGTACAGACACATCATACAGTATTTTGTTGCATACTGTGTGTTTTTTTGTCCTTTTTGGGTTTTACTATGTGTTTGAGGGATTTTTGAGGATTTTTTTTCTTTATTATTTTTAATTCTCTTTAAGTCTTTTATTCTTCTAATTTCTCTAAGGGAATGGACCCCATTCCTAAGTCTAAATGAAGTTATTTTAAAAGTGCAAAAATTATTATTGTTTCCAGTTTTGACATTAACTAAAGTGCTTTCACAAGCTAAAGCTATGTGCCTAGAACTGACTCATTCTGCAATTTATATGGAGCTATATGTATCAGTAGCATATCTAAATAACACTGCAACTTCTTTTTTTCGAGACCCATTGCTCTTACTACTATTGGGACTGTCTGGGTATCTTTTGTCTCCATATCTCATCTGCTGCTGCCTCATTCTGGTATTTTATGACTTTGTGTCTCTCTGTACAGAAGACACTGTAATCACTGGGTGTAGCAATTTCAATGATCAATGTTTCTTTTGTCTTCTTTTCATGGATTACTATATCTGGGTTTCTTGCATCTATTTTTTGAACTGTTAATAATTAGTGATCACATGTGATATAAACTTCATTCTCTGTAATGTTTTGTGGGTCATGTATCCAGTGCTTTTCAGTTACTTTAATATTGTAATGTTTGCACAATCCCAAACGCAACAGTCTTGCCCTATTATTATGCCTTTAGTGTATCACATCACATACAGCACAAGGCATCTATTTCAGTTCAGTTTTGTTTAACTTGCGCATGCTGTTTTACCCACATGTTCAATGGATTTTGCAAACCAATGTGTACATAGTCCACTATCCTGGGTTGCCAATATCATTCTTTCATCTTTGGTTTAAATTAACCACTCCTTAACTATTACTGTGTGAGAGCCTGTTCCAGGTGTTTTCTGTAATTATGTTTATGCCTTTTCCTCATTTCTTGCCTTCTCATCTGATCCTTTTCTTTACATTTTGTTTTTGCCCATTCATTTGCCTGATTTTTGGCTACTTCTGATTTGGTTTCCATTTCTGCTTGACACTGATATACTTCTGCTAAACTAAGCAGGGAAGTCATCTTTCATGTGTTCTCTTCAAGTTTCAAAATAGCTCACTATGTTTGGATCTGGTGAGGTTAGCAGATATGTATGCAGTCCTACTATTGCAGATCTACACATAATCAATTTTGAGAAGGCCCATACCTCCTTCAGAATGAGGAATATATAATCTTGGTATACACTGATTTTATATCTCCTGTGATAAGCCTCAAACATTTCTTTTTTTTTCCTGTGAAACTGATTCAATACCTTTTGGGGCCATTCATCCCAAAATTGTAAGAACAAGAAGAGCAAACTGGTTTATAGCTTGGACTTTGTTCCTAGATGTCAGGGCTGCTTTCAGTATTAATTTTAGTCTTATAAAATATTCCTTACTGAGTTTTGTTTGCATTTGTTCATGTTTTATTGTTGATCTTTTATCAGTTCCCAAATATTTGTACACTCCATCCTACTCTAGTTCCTTTATATCACATTCCTGTCCCGGACTGATGTTTTATTGGTCCTGCAGCTTTCCTCCTTTAAATGTTGCTTTTGCACATTTATCAAGACCAGACAGCATTTTTATATTATCTAAGAAATTTTTGACCATTTTCAGTTGTGCTCAACCCCTCAACTGATGAACTACACAATTTTAAATCATCCACAAAAAGTAGATGAGAAGTCTTTAAACTTTGTTGCTGTCTGGGAACAAATTGTAACCATGACTTAACAGCTTAATTGGTTAAGTCTACTGTCTATCTGTATTCCTAGTCCATCACCACTGGGCCTACATTATGGATGTGTTATCAATATTATAATTTGCATGGATATCTGATTACTGAAGGGTATGATTACTTTATCTATCCCCATGGTGAATTTTTAGGTCATGCCAAGTTGCTAAACCCTCCAACATAACAAAAATCACTCACTACTACATAAAGGTACTGCTGCTCAATGCTAGGAGTTTAAATACAAAAACTGTACTTTCTGGAAGCACTTCTCACCATGGAGAATGTAGACATATGTGCAGTCATGGAAACATGGTTCATAACCATAGAAAGCACCCCAGATTAACTTCTACTTTACTAATCTTCTCTTCTAAGGTCTCCCATTGTGATCTTATTTTTTTGCGTTGTGATCTTATTTTTTGTGAATTTTTCCATATCTGGGTGCCTTTGTCTGTATTTATCTTTAAATATCTTTAGAGATTTTTTTCTTTTGATTAGTTTGTCTTTCTCCTTTGTATAAATATCACACCATATCAGATCTCTCTTTCTTTTCCATATCCATGTTTCTTTTTTATACCTTTTCAAAAATCTGTAGGTTTTATTCTTTATATTTTCACACTTCCTCAGTCACTTCTTCTTCCAAATGTCCCAGTGTTTCTTGGTCTATGTAAATGTCTCAATAGTCCACTCTCTCATCTTTATGGCTGGTTTTTGGACTGTCATTGTTTTGTATTTTTTGTTGACTGTTACTTTCTTCTATAACAGGTGGGCCACCTCCCTCCTGAGCCTGGCCTAACCCCATTGTAGGAATGTTTCTGTGTCTTGCGGATTCTGCACTGTCATTTTTTTCCAGTCCTGACACTAATGCACCTACCAGGATTGGGCACATTTTATTCTGGGACATGTGCACCCAGCTACTATTTTATTTTTAACTTTCTTCTGTCCATGATGTATGTAAGACTCAATGATGAGTTCAATTCCTGAAATACTTTGCTTGCTGATTTTGTCACCTCTCCATTCTGCAGTAAGGATTTATCCATGCATGCAAAATACAGCAATACTTAACATTTAACTCTACTTTTACTGTGTATTATAAAATGTATCAAAATAAATGTGATCAGACAAATAAATTAATAAAATATTAATGCTGCTTAGCTAATCAACTGTAAACAGAATGTTTCTAGTTCCCTTTTCACAGAGAACTTCCAGTGAGTTAAACATGACCCTAAGGTCATATAGTTTAAATATTATACTGTAATAGATTTTTATCTCTATTTTTTCATAGATAGCAATACTGAATGTTTCATACAAACATGATGCACAATATGCTTGGTGAGGTTTACATCATGTTGGGCCACAGAGGTAATTTTCAAATATTCCCCAAAAGGAGCACTGGAGTACCCTTTATGAAGAAAAATAAGGCTGTGCTTTACAGCTGTTAATAACTGAGTTATGCAGAATAATATCTATTTTGGTGCTTCTGCGTAAATAATACTTTAAATGTCTATCATGTGCAATGTGTATATTTATGGTTATAGTAAAGAACTGTGAATATACATTACATTCCCCCAGGTGTCCGCTGTAAAAGGGTGATAAGCCCAGATGGACCATCTCATTTAATAACTGCAAATAATTAAAGAAAAATGTACTATATCATTTGAGCTGCTAGGATATAGTTCTTTCCAGCTTAACATGCCCAAGACAAACAATAATACAGACCAATCAAACAATATGAAAAATAAAAGAAGTAAGAGAAAAGTAGAACTTTTTAACATAAGGTTTAAAGCTTTCAGAGTCAGATGAGGTCTAATGAGGAATGTATTAATTCTTTATCTTTATGTGTAAGCATAATTAGATGTGAGAATTAAACATTCACGGAAGAACTGAGATATTTGTATCACTTCCACTTGATGAGTTTTAGTTATTTATTTATTGATTGACTGAATACATTTGTTGACTGGGAAAGTCTGACTGGTCATGAGTCCTCTTCACAGCAGAGGCCCATGGAGAAAAACTCCAAATGCAACATATTAAAGATTTCTATATAGGCAGAAACCCCACAACATTTTACAAGTGTATACATAGTATAGTGACGATTTTGTAAAAGTTTATACATTGTATAGAAAAATCATTAAGAAATATTTTGAAAAATCTGCATAGTAATGGAATGATTGTAGATAGTGCAATAAGAATCAGATACAAATTATTGTTTTGAACAAAGGAAAACAAAGAGCAGAATACACAGACATAAATTTGCTGTACCAGTAGCATCGTACACCGGAGTAAGCAGTTTCATAATAAAGTCATACAAGAGAATATTAAAGTAGTATTATTTTATGCTTTATTATTTATTTATTTATTTTGCTGATCAATAGCTGGAGTAGCAGACTAATGACCGATCAAAGAAGGAGAAGGACTGGAAGTGACTGAAAGTGTGAAGGAGAACAAGATGGAGGGGGGATCCTATAGGTGAATGTAAGAAAGATGAAGGGAGGTGGGAAATATCAATTATGGTGAGTGGGTGAGAGTATAGACAAGAAGGACTGTCAGCAAGAAATGAGAAGTTGAAGGGTAGGAAGAAGTGCAGAATTAGGATTTAGTCTGGGGGTACTTATCCAAGGTTAGTGCAGGGCAGACCCAGCAATTCTATAGTGTGACTTTAGCTTTTATTTAAAATGTTTGAGACGTTGTTCCATTTTTATAGAGATAGGTATGGTGTTCCATGCTTTGTGATGCTTTTTCTTTCCCAAAAATGCATTTATGTGCAGCAGTTTAAAAGGACTTTTACCATAAATTCTCTCACGAGTCCCACGTCTCTCTTTTGGGACCTGGACCTTCATCCAACCTCGAACAGATCCAGTCTCTTCACTTCTATGGGATAGGAAAGTCTCAAACTGCTGAGCCAGGCTGCCAATCATTGACTTCAATGCAATACAACACTCACCTGCAGGGGGAGTAAATTTTACACATAAAATAAAAGACGTATTTAGGCATTATTATATACCACATAAATGGATATATATTATCTGCAGCACTCATATCCAGGGAAAACAAATGACTGTAGAAACAAAAAACTAAGTTTGGTGCAATATAACACTTACCTGTAGGGGAAATTATGTCAGAGACAAAGTCACTAACATGCCCAGGCAGTTTTATACATCATATATGACATACATAGTACATACAGCACACATATCCAGGTAAAGCAAATGACAAAAAAAATTATGTTCAGAGCAGGAACTGGTCACTTTTCGTTTCTCTTTTCCAAGAATGTCTGATAGATGGTTTAATCTCATAGCAGCTTCACAAAATAAAACAAAAACAAAATAACAGCACTGTATGGCTAGTACCAATTCTCAGTAACAAGCAGTCCTGCCCAGATATAATTGTAGAACACTTCTAATAAAAAAATATTATGCCGTAGTTGTTCTATCATGGCAAGAGTCTATTTATTAACTTCTTGGCCTAGTCTTTTCACTTAAACTGATTATTCAGTTTCACAAATTACTATGTGAAACACAGTAAAGACACCTTGTAACATATGCCTTTGCAAGTATATAATCTTATTAATATAAAAAAAATTAGTACATCATTCCTGAAAAAGCAAAACTATTGCAAAGACTTTATTTAAATTTAAATGAGATTTGCAAAATAAAAACACAACTGGCAGGAACAATAATTATCATGGACGATAAAGACATTGAGCATTCAAGGAAATAAAAACAACCAAGGCTAGTAGTTATATGATAAGTAGGTCTTATCATGATAATGTTAAGAAGACTACAGAAACAGACACTAAAAGAAGAATGTAAAAAGTCAGATGAGTGATAATATTTGCATATTTAGATTTTGTTATCTGGGTAAGACCTGCTGGACATAAACAGCTGTCACAAGAAGTGGCCCAGAAACTTTGTACTATTAACTGACTTGTTTTACGATACACAGTTGCACATTCTAACAGGAGTTCAAAGTTTCATAGGTTGCTACTAGCCAATTGATCAGATAAATCATTTGTAGCCTAGCTACTGCAGTTTACACTACTTGTTCTGACTTTTCATGAGGGAATGTGGAATAAGACCTGAGATGAATTTGCAATTACTGAACCAATCGTGCAGTTTGCATTCGGAGAAGGCGAAGGTACTGCTTTGTTTAATATGAACAGGGAGTCGGATCGAATGAATTTGCAATTACTGAACCAGTCGTGCAGTTTGCATTCGGAGAGGGCAAAGGTATTGCTTTGTTTAATATGAACAGGGAGTTGGATCCAAAAGAATTCTTTTGAGTGGGATATTTGACAAGCCAACAGGTTCAGTTTATCTTACTCACATTGATCAAAGCTTTAGTATAGGTACTCATGGTGCTGCTAGTTTGTGAATATGAATGAGGCCACTCAGGACAGGGCCATTTGAGACCTTGTAAGTCAAACAAAGGTCACATCCAAAGGATCTTCTATGAGACAGGGGAGAGACATAGCTTCTTAAGGCATTCTGCATATGTAATAGAACTGAAGTACTTGATTTTCTCTGTGAAGAAGCATTGTGATCTTTTGAGTTGAGACATTTGTTAGGACAGCTGCATGCGAAAAGGAGCACTATATTCAATTATGGACCTAATAATGGAGGAATAGAGAGGCAAAATAATCTCATTGGACTTAGAGGATATACTCTAAGTTATCAGCTGGGACAAACAGAAGGATTTCCTAATAACTATGGCTGCCATGGTGGTCAAAAGAGAGCTTACTGTCATTAAATATGCCTAGGTCTCAGACAACAATCTGTTTTGAGGGGGTGCTCTTTATGTAGTAGAAACAAGGATGATTTGGTTGCCAAAACATATGATACTGCACTTTTTTAGCATTTAGATTGAAACCATGATCATAGCACCACTGGTTTGTGCAGGTCAGACTCAGACCTTCTTGAAGAATCTGGAAGGCTCTTGGATAGTTGATGATGGCTGCAAGTTTATAGTCACCAGCAACCTTACTCAACCAAAAGCTTTTGATGTCAGTTTGGACATCACAGAAATAAACACCAAACAGGAACAGAGCTAGTCATGAGTTTTGGAAGGTTACCACTGGTAATGAGCCTTTTTGAGGATATTGCTCCCCCTATTCTTGATTCACTTTACAAGTCCAAGTAGATAATAAAAGACAGTCCGGAATAAAGCTGAAGAGGTGTGGAGAATGAATGCAGAAGAAGGCAAGGGAGAAATAAAACAGTGCAGCATACCTTATGAAAAAGGTCATGAAGGCAATAAATAGGGCCATCTATAAGAAACAAAGAAATCCTCAGCAAGAAAAAAAAGCATTGCCATTAGCATAAAGTCCAAAGCAAAAAAAAAAACACAGTGCCATTAGTTATGTTTTCTAGGTACAGCAACCCAATCTAATTTTTGTACCAAAGAAGATTTAGAATGACATTAGACACTTTTTTTTACTTAATACAACCATATGATATGAAAAATGCATCTAATGTTGGAAAGTCCCAGTTTGCTCCCATCTGTGGACACATTTCAGCAATAATCCATGAAATCTGTGACTTGTTATGAGTAGTACTTGGTTTGTCCACAGCTGGCATGGTTCAATTATAAGGGCAAAGCCAAAATGGTCAAACAAAAAGGCCAGCAGTAGATAAACAAGCATTCCCTCCACCCAGAAATGTATTATATATTAGTGCATAATGCCATTATTAAAAAAAGAAAAAGAAAAAATATACCATTTGATATACTATCATTGTATTACAGAGCATTTATTTTTAGCATTATCTTGTTGACATCTTGAGTTGCGGAGTATGACTTGCTAATGCAGTACACATGCATCCCCATCTATGTACTGCCAAATGCAGAGGACATTAGACTCTACCTTCTGCCACTTTTTTCTTTAAGGTAGTCCGGAATGTGTATGCATCCTACTGTTCACATGAAAATACTTCCGGCTACTCAAAGCCTGTTGGTGAGGTGATTATTTAAAATTATACAATGCCTCCTCTAAAACGTGCACGCTGATTGGCCAGCTCAACCCGTGCATAATCTCTTAACAGCGCTACTAACGGAAGGCTTCAAATCATCGGACTTTTCAAAGGGTCAGCTAGCCCGGACTTTAAAAAAGAGTTTAAAATAGCGACACGAATTTAAAAAAAAAGCAGATAAGTTACAAAGTTAAAAAAAAAAAAGCTCGCTTTATTGTTTTTTTTAACATACCTAAGCGATACAGTGTGTTAACAGTAAGAATCTAAGATCTCCGTCTGTTTCTCTTTGCTATCTGTTAGTTATATGTTTTTCTTATAGATTAATGATAAACAGCGGAGATATCCGTTGCTAATTTTATTATTTCTTGCTGTTAAAACCATTTAACTACATTTAACTTAGCTTTAGCCCAGATCTCATATTCTCCGTTGCTTTCGCCAGCTCTGATGCGTGTTTCTGCGCTGCGTGCGTAGTGCGGGTGTGGTCTGCGCACACCAACCAGAACCGTCAGAGGGCAGCAAGGGAGATATACAATGCCCATTATTAAGAAAAGTAATATAATTTCTTTTTCTTAAATAATAATTAAAATATAAATAATATAAATAATTCTGGTGGATAATATGCTGGGATTTACCACGTTGTTTGTTTTTTGTTCCCTCGGCTTCTCGACCAAACCCAAACCAAACGGTAACGTGGGTATTACTACCAGGCGTCAGTTATTGCTATAATAATTTATCATCATATTTTGCCTTTGAGAAGGTTGGAAGCATTTTCTTTCTCCATTTAGCAAAGTGAAAAATATATTGGCTGTGACTTTTAATGTAGTAGCTACACCTGCAGGGATTTATGTTATTTTTTTATGTTTATTTACTTTTTTTTTCATTTGTTAGCTACACTTTTCTTCAATGAGTAATACTGGATTTACAATGGAGCACATTGATCAGTTCTTCCATTCATTAAGTAAGTTTCATTGTACAATTCCAGTTACATCTGGACAGTTCAATTTTTAATCAAAAGTCATCCATGTAGGCTTTATATATTGCTGTGTGGTTTATGCATTTGAACTCTGTTATAAAATCTAACTGTTTTGGTCCACAGTATATAATTGCTAAGGAAAAAAAACAGAACTGTTGTTTAAGGCAAACAACTTCAGTCAGACACACTGCAAGACATTAGTTTAAAAATGTATACGGGCTCTAGGTTGTGCTCTGTAGTTACTTACATATCACCCAGTTATGCTGAATGTTTATTTATACAATGTGCTAATTATACCTGTGTTACTTCTTTTATTAACATCACTAAATTTCACATAATTGCTGTAAAAATTGTCCAGGCTGTTCTTGTGTAAATTACTTGTCTAGAACCCCTTCAATTCATAGTACCTATGTAACGTTTTCACAAATAAGGTCACTTCAGAAGGCACACTGATTTGACCAAAATAGAATACAGATGATAACCCGATTATTCCAGAATGTTAGCAAGTAGGAGAACAATATGATCTGTAAAGAAAGCTGTACAGTAGGGGTCATATGCAGTAGCCTCTAACCCATCTTTCTCACTAGAGTTACATATCTCCTTTCAGTGAAATTCCCCGTTGCTCGCATACAGAAATGCATTTTTTGAAGGTCACTTAGTCTGTGCCTAGCTCCACAGCTCTCACATAATCATGTCTTAAACATAACCCTCGAGAGCCTCATATGGGCCCGTGGTTAGTATGACAGATCCTGAGGGTGGCCTAAGGGCTTAGAAGAATGTTCATCTCCGCAATTACTTTTGGCGCCTGAGGCAGGATTTGAATCTGTCTTGCCTTTTACTATGGGGCTGTCTTATTCCTTCATGAGCAGCTAGTTTCTTAAATAAGGCAATACCAAAACATAGCCTATAAAAATGCTAAACCCTAAAAAGATCCACTTCCAGTTCTTTTTTTCACTGTTATAACATTCACTACTTCAAATACTGTTGGTTAAAATGTTTGCTTTCCTTTTTCCAGCATTTTTGGCAGCCACCAGAATTAAACATAATGAGGTCTTACTACATTTAGGCATTTCAGATCCTGAATCTTAGTTTAAAAAAAATAATTTCCCTAGTTACACCCATTTCCAACCCTAATCGTTCTGATAGGTACTCTGCAGGGAATTTGCAAGTCTGCCAACTCATTACACTCCCAAAACATATGTTCCCAATTACTTCATTCTTCCCTATAACACCTCCAACATTTGCTATCTAGCTAAGGAAAAGGTATTTGGAGTCTGCTTGGGGTATAAAATACATATGCAAACACTTTCAAGCAAAAATCCTACATTTTCTGGACTTTGCTGCATGTATATATATATATGTTATACTTCTACAGGATCTCTGGTTATCTTTGCTTGTTATAAGCTCCCTAAGTTTAGTAAAAACCAGTGTTCCTTTCCATTTACTTGAGTCATTGTGCTAAAAGTTTTTGTGCTCTGGAGTTATTACCATAAAACAATTGCTTAACAACAATCTTTCTAAACTTATACATATTATCCAGATACTTCTTATTTTCTTTTAAGAGCTCTGTAATTGTGCCTCTTCTTGTTTTGTGAGATTCCCCTTATTCTGCAATACTTTAACCTTTGTCAGCTCCTCTAAATAATTCTTGTTACTTATAGATTCATAGATTGTCACTAGTCTAACAACCCTAAAACCTTGCCAGGTTTTCCCAAAAGAATAATGATGCCCTGTATCCAAACAGGACATTGAGGGCCAGCATTTATAAGCTACCTCTGTCTATATAGGACAATGGTGCCAAGCCAGATGTAAATTTCCTGTTCCCCATCCACTGGTTTAGGTTGTGCATAAACTGGGTCAGAGATAAACTCAGATTCACATGGATGTGAAGCCTGTACCACATTAAGGGCAGTCTTTGGGACATATATCTTTCTCTCTAGTAAGTTCTGTTTAAGTCTGGTACTGCTGACTTACAAATAAGCAGGAGATTCATAAGTGTGGGGTTTGTGGATGCCTTATAAGCAGGCATAGATCATCTCTCAGCAATAACTTCTTAACCTTATCTATTTTTGTTGTATTTCTATTGTATTTTTAAATGCCACTTTCATTTTATACTACTCACTAGCTATAACTTCTGAAGACATTTCTATCTCCCCTAGTAACTTTGAAATGATTTCCACTACCCATTTCTTAAATTCCTCTTTTTAACAGATAGGTGGGTAAGCACCAGTGCTTCATTTTACTTCATTACATCATTTTTATCTTAGTTGTTATTGGAGCATGATCTAAAATGGTTATTTGATATGTGTTGAAGCTTTCAACTAAAGGCATATATTCCTGTGAAATATAAGTTCTGTATACTTTAGCTCAGTTATTGTACCTTGAGGGAATAATATGTAAATTCACTTTGAGTGCTTACTACTGAATTCATGTCTTCCATACAAATATTTTTATAAATTTCTTCATAAATCTACCCTGTTTTGCTATATTTTCCCTACTAGGTCTCCCATAGCCATCCTTACTGTTGCAAGTCAAAGTTTGGTCTCTACCTATAATGTTCTCTGCTCTAAAGTGATTATTTCTCCCCCAAATTTTTAAAGCT
Source organism: Protopterus annectens (assembly GCF_019279795.1). Classification (NCBI taxonomy): domain Eukaryota; kingdom Metazoa; phylum Chordata; order Ceratodontiformes; family Protopteridae; genus Protopterus; species Protopterus annectens. Next base: position 605,048,375 of record NC_056749.1, on the reverse strand, counting down.
CCATAATAGTAGTTTTAGGGTTTTATGTGAAATATAAATACATGCCAGTGTAAACTTCCTCCCATACTGCCAGAAATCTATCATTATTATCTTTTTCCCCTCTTTTATCACTATTGGAGCTCCTCTAGCAGTTTAGTATGAATAATCTCCTTTTCCTTTGTCCCTGATATTCTGCTGAATATCCACCCTGAAATCCTTTTTTTATCAAATTCACATGCTCATGTATTTCCAAATGTGTCTCCTGTAGCATTACTAATTGAACTCTGCATTTCTTAATATAATTCAATACTCTGACCTTATTGTCTATACCTGTGAGGCCATTCAAGTTCCCAAATACTATGAATAGTGTATCCATTCTGATAATAAATTATTATTCCCGCCTACTACATATGGCAGCTTTTTTAAATGTCTATTTCCAATTTTTGTGTTACGTGCACTCACTAATGTTTAGCAGGCTGGTCCTTTATATAGTTGTTTCTTGTCATCTTCATTTGAACCCATGTCACATTGTACAAGACTTTGTGTTTTAATGAAAACCCCCAAAAACACACCCAGAACATGTTAAGTTAAAACAAACACTCAAAACTATGTATATTTTCAAAACCCTCGTAATGGGAACAATTGCCCCAAATTGACAGCCATACCCACAGGCATTACCTAACCTAAAATTAAGTTTATCCATCCTAAGACACATTAAAGCCTGTTCTCCTACTTACACTAATTTCAGTCTGTTCTGAGCAGTGACTCATAGGTATAGTTCTACTGTATTACTGCCCGAGGGGCATTTATAAGCTAGCTAGTTTATTTATTGGCTTCACCTTTAGTTTTTGGAGAAACTATGCCCATTATTTGCAGTGCCCTCTGTTGAGCAGTGACACTGAGGTAACCCCTGGGTGTATCATCTCCCATCCATTGGTCAAGATTCTCTTGAACAGGCCAGCCGAGGTGCTCTGCCTCACATAAACCGGATTTTTGTTCACATAGAGTCTTTGGGTGATGAATCTATCCCTCCAGCACTATTAATAACCATGTCGAGGTTTAAGTCTCCCCTGTGGCTCTGAGGATCTAGATTTTTTGAGATGAAGCATGTTCATCAAATCTGGGTTTGACATGGCCTTGTATGTCAGGCATAGGTCACCTCTGAGCAGCGTAAGCAACTGAATATAACTTCGGGTTCAAGGAGTTCAGTCTTTTAAGGCAGGCTTTTTGAGGAACTTTTTCTTTTTTCTCCTTGGGCTGGAACTTGTGCTGCTCCGCTGTCAGGATATGTACATTCAATGGGGCATTGGCATTGTGATTTGGTCTGTGATGGTGTGATGAGGGTATGAGAGACTATGACTTCCTTAGATGATGATCCCTTCATGATACAAGGCAATGTAGGGTAGAAGTCTCCTAAATACTTTAGCAATATGAGTGTCGAATGAAAGGCTACTGTCGACCTGGGTTCCCGGTCCTATACAACTTTCTGTGTGTTCAGGATTGCCACCTATATGGTAGCTAGGGGTAACCTTTTTTCCGAAGGGTATGACTATGCATTTCTTGGCATTTAACTTAGGGCCATGGCTCTGACCCAGTTATCCGTTTCTGTGAGACCCTTCTGAAGGATATCTGTGTCAGATGTGTTTTCAACCAGTTTGCAGTCATCTGCAAACTTTGTCAGCCATAACCCTCCTGTGTTTGCTTGTACTAGAAAGTAGATGCCAAACAAGAGAGGCCCAGGGACTGCCCCTGTGGGACACCACTTGTGACAGGCTTTGAGTCTCTGACATGCGCCAGCAACTCTGACCCCTGTGGGTTCTGTCTCTAGCCAGTTTGCAACCCATCTTGTAATGTATGGGTTTACATTTAAGTTGATGAGTTTTTCAATGATACCCGAGTGAGGTATTGTATCGAAAGCTTCCCCTTGCCAGGTCTGCCTTGCCTTTGCTGGGTCTAGGTAGGCTGTATGCATTACCTTTCGGACTCAAGCCTTGAAGTCAACCAAGTTGAAAACCCTCAAAGAAAGCCTTGACAAAGGTTGGATCCAAAGTCTGCAATCTGATTAAAAGTCTAAAGTCTCTATCCATTATGTCTCTCTCCATGGCTCCACAGATAAGGCTGCTCAACTGGACAAGGCTGGCTTGTCTAATGGGAGGGGTGGTGTTTCCACCGTGGGGCTTGAGTGCCCCCCAGTCGTGGGACCACAGTCGCTGTGGTGATCCAGAGGTGAGACTAAGATTAAACTTAATTCCTAACTGTGTGTCCATTCATGGGTTTAATTTCTCACACAGCCATCAGCACACACAGGGATTCAGTGTTCTGATGCTGTGTTTTTGTGTTTGGAGAATTGAGAGATGTTTGGGGGGTGTTAGGGGCTTGGGCTTACATAATTTTGGTCTCTATCTTGGGAGGGGAGTTTGAACTTGTCAGCCAGTATGTTGGCAATAGGATCAGTATCAGTCATCTATCTCATCATTTGAACCAATTTTGAGCATATCTCTGGAGTTTTCCTCTAGGTTTTGGACATAGCTAAAGAATGCCTTATGGTTGTCTTTAGAGTCCTTAGCTTTTTTTCTCAAAATTAGCTTTGGATGATTTTATGAGAGCTCTTAGCTTTTTACTTATAGTGATCAGTGTACATGGTGTCTTACCTTTTTTCTTTTGCTCTATCTTGTCTTAGCTTTCTCCTTTTGTTTGTTGTTGTTTTGTCCAGACTGGAGGCTTGGCTGCCTTGCTTTAGACCTCTTTTTTTTTTTTGTTTTGTTTTGTGCCTGATTGCCCTTGTGCTGGTGCTGGTGCATTTGTAAGTGATTCAGCAGAGTGAGGTTTGAGTAATGTTAACCAGGGCAGCCTTAAAGGGACACAAAAGTCAGTCTGTCTTAGAGTTGAAGTCAAGGCTTTGAAGAGTTCTTTGTGGTCTTTTTCATTTCGGTGGGGTGGGGGGGGGATGAGGAGAGGCATGAGATTGTGATCAGATCTCACTCCACCAGTATACTTGAGGGGCTGGCATTGTGCTCCCCCATGTTCGTGATGAGTGATGGATCAATGTTCTTTCTCTCTCCTCTTGTGGGTAGTTGTTTGTTCCGGCATTTGTTTTTTGAAATTCTAGGAACTTTTTGGGCAGAGTGTTTTGGGCTTTGAGAGTTCCCAGTCTATATTAGGGTAGTTGAAGTCACCTAGTATGATGGTGTTCGGAGATACATTATTTGTCTTATATGTATTCCCTTCTCAGATGTGAAAAATAGATTGTGTGCTTTCAGAAAACATTAGCATTTAGCCTTAAGAAAAAGTGTACTCAATATACTCATATTCAAATAAAATTAAATTACACACTGTTCTAGAAAATGCATTGAAGTATTTAGGCACCAGAAAAGCTATCTCTTATTCACTTGCAGTAATTTCAAACTGTATTTTTAACTAAGTTGCTTGCCCTTGTACTTTTTAATTTTATGTTTGTCTCAGTAAACAATGTCCAAACCTATAGATATTTATTTCCTTCACCTGTAGTCAGCTTACTTCTATGGAATAGAAAAATATAAGGACATAATGTACTGCTGCCATCAACTGTAGACTTCTCAACTCATGCTGAACATTTATTTGCTGAAGGAAAACTATTCATTACATTGTTGTCTCTCATTTTTAAAGCCCACGTGTTTACACAAAAAAAAAATGTTATTAGATTAAGCCAAGGGCATTAGTCCAGATATTCACCTATGCAAATGTAAAAAAAAAAAAAACATCTCAACTCTACATATATTACAATCAGTGCCCATACCCTACCCCAGAAGCCAAAGATTACAGCCTATTAACTTAAACATGCTTTTGTCCAGCTTTCCTTCTGTTTTTACATTGTAATGTCTACTTTTTCAAATAAAAAAATGCTTTCTTACTTTAGTATCTTTATCATATACAACAATCACTGAAAATGCTTTAATATATATCACACAATTTATATCATGAAATATTTTTTGCAAGTACAATCAAAAACAAACATTTGTTTACTTACAGTTACTTTTTTTCCTTTTAGTAGCCTTTCCAATCTTTCTCAGTGACTTGTTTCTTGTAAATCCATATTTCATAAATGTGACAGATTTTTGTAGCCTTACATTTATTTATTAAATTCAGTGTTGCTGGTCTTCTTCCTGTTACTCTCCTTTTCCCAACCTTATGCTCCAGTTCAAGTCCAAGGTACTTCTGATTCTACTAGACAACTCATGTGCTTTTTTCTACCTCACAAGGATTCTCCTTTGGGACAGTGGAAATGGTTTCACTGGTAATTCCTCATTATGAGCTTTAGTATTGGAAGAATCAGAAGGAGAGCTCCCTTCTGTTTAATTGCTCACTTTTTTGTTGGGCAAATTTTTGTATTTTCTCCTTATCCTGTTCTGCATCAAAAATTCCTTTGATCCTCAAGAAAAAGAATATTCGGAAGCTAGATGGATACAGCATCTTGAATATCACACCTGTCTCTTCACATTCCGCTGATTGCTGGAATAAATTTGCTTCTCTTCTGCCTGGTGTACAATGAATAACATTTTCTAAAAACATTCTACCTTCTCCAATTTTTAAAGTTTTGCCTTTCTGCCACAGTTTTGTCAGGGTCAACTCTTTTTGCTGGTATGAGCACATCTTTACTAATACATATCATGGCTGCTTTCTCATTGTCAGGTTTGGAGCATACACATGATGTGCCCTTTCAATTAACAAATCCTGTTGTGGAATACCTGTCCAGTTACTTATTTGTGCTTTCATAAAATGAATACTGTCTGTTCCTTACAGTTTGTCTAGTACAGCAGAAAACCTCAGGTTTTCTCTGCATGTTCTGTCTTCTAACATTACATTTTTTTGAAATAGCTCTTCTTGGGCAGTCCAATAGTCAACAAGCCTCTTCATCATTTTAACTACTGTTTTTTGTAGTTTTATTCAGTCATCTGAATAACTGTCAAAAGTTTCTTCCATTTTTTCTAGCCTTTTTCTTATTTGAGTTGCTATATTCATTCAGTGTTTCATTTATTTTAATTAGATCTGCACACATTTGTTTTATTTTTCTGTCTACATTACTGAAAACTATTGCTGGTACCAGAGCTGGGGCTTGAACTGTTTTTGCTGAAAAGATACATGACTTTTCCCAGTCAAAGTTTTCTCTTCACCTTTTCTAGTTACCTTTCCTTCAGCCTCTCTAAATTTCTTCTTTGCTGGCATCCAAACAGTCTTCTTACTAGCCAGTAACTGAATTTTACTAAAACTTGCAAAATTACTGGCCCTTGTCTATCACTTTCTTTTTTTCACACTGGAAAACCTGAAGTCAAGTAGATGATCAGTATGCAGCCATCTTTGGAAAATAATTAGCTCATATTAAAATGTAAGTTATGAGTATCTGCTGCAACAATTTTAATGTATACTAATTCAAACAAAAGTTATAGTTGAAAGTGCTCAGTGAACTTAAGACAAATATTAAAAGGATACCCAGCTGCTATTATAAAACAGCACTCTCTTTGTAAAAGAACAGTAGCCAACTGACACTAAGAAACCTCTTTGTATCAGTGAATAAAATGAAATGCCTATACTATTTGCTGTGGTGTTTAGTGGTAATACATTGTTCCTGACAGTCTGTTAGAAGATAGCTAAGGGGTCTGTAACCTTTATGGCTAAAACTTCCTCTCAATTTATGGGCATATATTACTCTACAGTTACAAATGACCACAACAATTGAAAAACTGGGATAATATGCTATATATTGCCTTATTTAATGCTGAGAACCTGTAATCTCCATTACAAATGTATATATTTTAGCTACGTATTTCTAGAAGATACATGTATTACACTGACAGCATTATTTAGACTGACATGTGGTAATACATTGTCCCTGACAGTCTGTTAGAGAACAGCTAAGGGGTCTGTAAACTTTATGGCTAAAACTTCCTCTCAATCTTTTCTTTCAGCTTTTTCCCGGTTAGGGGTTGCC